>NC_084748.1:24864936-24922436 GCF_033978785.1 Entelurus aequoreus
CTTGGCACTGCCATATTTATTATTGAAGTCACAAAGTGCATTGTTGTTTTTAACATGCCTCAAAACAGCAGCTTGGAATTTGGGACATGCTCTCCCTGAGAGAGCATGAGAAGGTTGAGGTGGGCGGGGTTGAGGTGGGAGGTAGGGGGTAGCGGGGGGTGTATATTGTAGCGCCCCGAAGAGTTAGTGCTGCAAGGGGTTCTGGGTATTTGTTCTGTTGTGTTTATGTTGGGTTACGGTGCGGATGTTCTCCCGAAATGTGTTTGTCATTCTTGTTTGGTGTGGGTTCACAGTGTGGCGCACATTTGTAACAGTGTTAAAGTTGTTTATACGGTCACCCTCTATGGCTGTTGACCAAGTTTACACATTCACTCATGTGTGTCAAAAGCCGTAGATATTATGTGATTGGGCCGGCACGCAAAGGCAGTGCCTTTAAGGTTTATTGGCGCTCTGTACTTCTCCCTACGTTCGTGTACCACTGCGCACAGCGGCGGTTTAAAAAGTCATACATTTTACTTTTTGAAACCGATACCGATAATTTCCGATATTACATTTTAAATCATTTATCGGCCGATAATATCGGCAGTCCGATATCATCGGACATCCCTAATATATATATATATAGGGACAAGATGGCGGCGCATTGCTATGCAGCGGCTTGCTAACGCTCTTGGGAGTGTAGAGAGATTTGGCAAAAAACACCCGTCATTTCTGTCAATTTCATGGCTGGCTCAAAGCGTGAACACTCTGTGATCACATACGACCGACAGACAATTCTGGATGTGGATGGATCGGGTCGTTATAGACTGAAAGATGCATGTACGGTGGACCTCCTCGCTAGCATGGGAATACTTCGCGGGCTACATCGAGCGGCCTTTGTAGCAGCGGAGTCGAGTGCTAGCAGTGACCGCCAATGGAGACGACGTAAGCGGTGTGAGCGGAAGCAGAAGCGGGGATGCCGAGCTGGGCTAACAACAAAGGGAAAAGCTAACCAAAGAAGCTTGGAGTCTCCGGGTAAGAAGCCATTTAAACTAGAACTAGCCGGCGCCAGGCTGGATAATCCCTGCACACATAGCAATTCTCTTAGAATAAAACACAACTCACATAATGTTTTTTCTTTTGTGACCATGTCAGAGGCAGACATACATTGTACTGAGGTAACTAACTATGATGCGTTCAGTTTATCGCAACATCAAGCAAACAATCTGAATATCCCCGTCGTATCAATTCCTAGATATGGTCGAAACTATTTAAAGTGCACTACGCATAATAAACGCAACATTATTAATATTGCTACTTCGGATAATTTCAACAAACAATCCTCAAAACAGCCCACTACCTATAATATGGGCTTTTTAAACATAAGATCATTATCTTCCAAAACGTTATTAGTTAATGAAGTCATTAGAGACAACAAACTTGACGTCGTTGGTCTCGCCGAGACCTGGCTCAAACCAGACGATTGTTTTGCGCTAAATGAGGCATCTCCTACTAACTATACCAATACACATGTTGCCCGACCTCTTAAAAGGGGAGGAGTGTCGCACTAATATACAATGAAAACTATAATTTTACACCTAACATAAATAATAAATATAACTCGTTTGAGGTGCTCACTTTGAGGTTTGTCACACCGCTGCCTCTCCATCTGGCTGTTATCTACCGCCCCCCTGGGCCCTATTCGGACTTCATCAGTGAATTCTCAGAGTTTGTTGCTGATCTAGTGACGCACACCGACAATATAATCATAATGGGGGACTTTAATATCCATATGAATACCCCATCGGACCCTCCATGCGTGGCGCTCCAGACTATAATTGATAGCTGTGGTCTTACACAAATAATAAATGAACCCACGCATCGCAACGGTAATACGATAGATCTAGTGCTTGTCAGGGGTGTCACCACCTCTAAAGTTACGATACTCCCGTACACTAAAGTAATGTCCGATCACTACCTTATAAAATTCGAAGTTCTGACTCATTGTCAACAAACTAATAATAATAATAATAACTACTATAGCAGCCGCAACATTAATGCTGCCACAACGACGACTCTTACTGACCTACTGCCTTCGGTAATGGCACCATTCCCAAATTATGTGGGCTCTATTGATAACCTCACTAACAACTTTAATGACGCCCTGCGCGACACCATTGATAGTGTAGCACCGCTAAAGCAAAAAAGGGCCCCTAAAAGGCGTACCCCATGGTTTACAGAAGAAACTAAAGCCCAGAAATGATCATGTAGAAAGCTGGAATGCAAATGGCGTGCGACTAAACTTGAGGTTTTCCATCAAGCATGGTGTGATAGTTTAATAACTTATAAACGCATGCTTACCTCAGCTAAAGCTAAATATTACTCAAATCTCATCCACCTCAACAAAAATGATCCTAAATTTTTGTTTAGTACAGTAGCATCGCTAACCCAACAAGGGACTCCTCCCAGTAGCTCCACCCACTCAGCAGATGACTTTATGAATTTCTTTAATAAGAAAATTGAAGTCATTAGAAAAGAGATTAAAGACAATGCATCTCAGCTACAACTGGGTTCTATTAACACAAATACGACTGTATATACGACGGATACCACCCTCCAAAATAGTTTCTCTCTCTTTGATGAAATAACATTTGAGGAATTGTCAAAATGTGTAAATGGGACAAAACAAACAACATGTTTACTTGACCCATTTCCTGGGAAACTTATCAAGGAGCTTTTTGTATTATTAGGTCCATCAGTGTTAAATATTATAAACTTATCACTTTCCTCTGGCACTGTTCCCCTAGCATTCAAAAAAGCGGTTATTCATCCTCTACTCAAAAGACCTAACCTCGATCCTGATCTCTTGGTAAACTACAGGCCGGTGTCCCACCTTCCGTTTATCTCGAAAATCCTCCAAAAAATTGTCGCACAGCAGCTAAATGAACACTTAGCGTCTAACAATCTCTGTGAACCTTTTCAATCCGGTTTCAGGGCAAATCACTCTACGGAGACAGACCTCGCAAAAATGACTAATGATCTATTGCTGACGATGGATTCTGATGCTTCATCTATGTTGCTGCTTCCTGATCTTAGCGCCGCTTTCGATACTGTTGATCATAATATTTTATTAGAGCGTATCAAAACGCGTATTGGGATGACAGACTTAGCCTTGTCTTGGTTTAACTCTTATCTTACTGACAGGATGCAGTGTGTCTCCCATAACAATGTGACCTCGGACTATGTTAAGGTAACGTGCGGAGTTCCCCAGGGTTCGGTTCTTGGCCCTGCACTCTTTAGTATTTACATGCTGCCACTAGGTGACATCATACGCAAATACGGTGTTAGCTTTCACTGTTATGCTGATGACACCCAACTCTACATGCCCCTAAAGCTGACCAACACGCCGGATTGTAGTCAGTTGGAGGCGTGTCTTAATGAAATTAAACAATGGATGTCCGCTAACTTTTTGCAACTCAACGCTAAGAAAACGGAAATGCTGATTATCGGTCCTGCTCAACACCGACATCTATTTAATAATACCACCTTAACATTTGACAACCAAACAATTAAACAAGGCGACTCGGTAAAGAATCTGGGTATTATCTTCGACCCAACTCTCTCGTTTGAGTCACACATTAAGAGTGTTACTAAAACGGCCTTCTTTCATCTCCGTAATATCGCTAAAATTCGTTCCATTTTGTCGACAAGCGATGCTGAGATCATTATCCATGCGTTCGTTACATCTCGTCTCGATTACTGTAACGTTTTATTTTCGGGCTTCCCTATGTCTAGCATTAAAAGATTACAGATGGTACAAAATGCGGCTGCTAGAATTTTGACAAAAACAATAAAGTTTGATGATATTACGCCTATACTGGCTCACTTGCACTGGCTTCCTGTGCACCTAAGATGCGACTTTAAGGTTTTACTACTTACGTATAAAATACTACACGGTCAAGCTCCTGCCTATCTTGCCGATTGTATTGTACCATATGTCCCGGCAAGAAATCTGCGTTCAAAGAACTCCGGCTTATTAGTGATTCCCAGAGCCCAAAAAAAGTATGCGGGCTATAGAGCGTTTTCTATTCGGGCTCCAATACTATGGAATGCCCTCCTGGTAAAAGTTAGAGATGCTACCTCAGTAGAAGCATTTAAGTCTCATCTTAAAACTCATTTGTATACTCTAGCCTTTAAATAGACTCCCTTTTTAGACCAGTTGATCTGCCGTTTCTTTTCTTTTCTTTTCTACTCTGCTCCCAACCCGGAGTGGACCGCTAGCCTGTCCATCAGATGGGGACATCTCTACGCTGCAGACCCGTCTCCACTCGGGATGGTTCCTGCTGGCCCCACTATGGACTGGACTTTCGCTGATGTGTTGGACTTTCACAATATTATGTCAGACCCATTCGACATCCATTGCTTTCGGTCTCCCCTAGAGGGGGGGGTGGTTACCCACATATGCAGTCCTCTCCAAGGTTTCTCATAGTCATTCACATTGACGTCCCACTGGGGTGAGTTTTCCTTGCCCGTAGGTGGGCTCTGTACCGAGGATGTCGTTGTGGCTTGTACAGCCCTTTGAGACACTTGTGATTTAGGGCTATATAAATAAACATTGATTGATTTATATATATATATATATATATATATATATATATATATATATATATATATATATATATATATATATATATATATATAGTAAAGTCTGAACCCAAAGCGGGGGTTGCAGGTACAAAACGCACTTGGCGCCTTTAATGGCAAATAAAATGTCTTCCCAATAGGGGCTTTCAAAACAAAATCACTTTACCCACTCATTTCTAATAGCACATGGGAGCACTCTTCATGCATTCACATGCAGGGCTAGTTGGCCTACAAAGGAGACAGAGAGACGACTATCAGTAAGCTTGTCAAAATATGTCAAATGTTCGACAGAGGCGAACAGTGGAGTTTAGCTTACTGCCCGATGCAGGAGTTCCTTCTCTGAGGAGAGCCAGCGACACAGTGAGGCAGAGCTTTGAGCTTAAGTAGCAAACATTTGGATTGCCTGACTCAGAGCAGGTGTGCTCTGAGCAGGTTCTGACAAATCATGCTGATTGAGGAGAACATTTGGGACATACCTTTACTCAATGACACTGCCCAGGCTCCACCTCCTCTTTGAGTTTCCAAGAATTTCTACAACTCTGACATCACATGGACAAATATAAAACCTTCTGGAGGAAAGTTCTGTGGTCAGATGAAACAAAAATGTCGCTGTTTGGCCACAATACCCAGCAATATGTTTGGAAGAGAAAAGGTAAGGCCTTTAATCCCAGGAACACTAGGCCTACCGTCAAGCATATTGGTGGTAGTATTTTGCTCTGGGCCTGTTTTGCTGCCAATGGAACTGGTGCTTTACAGAGAGCAAATGAGACAATGAAAAAGGAGGATTACCTCCAAATTCTTCAGGAAGACCTAAAATTATCAGCCCGAAGGTTCGGTTTTGGGCGCAGTTGGATGTTCCAACAGGACAATGACCCCAAACATACGTCGAAAGTGGTAAAGGAATGGCAAAATCAGGCTAGAATTAAGGTTTTAGAATGACCTTCCCGAAGTCCTGACTTAAACGTGTGGACAATGCTGAAGAAACAAGTCCATGTCAGAAAACCAACAAATTTAGCTGAACTGCACCAATTTTGTCAAGAGGAGTGCTCAAAAACTCAACCAGAAGCTTGCCAGAAGCTTGTGGATGGCTACCAAAAGCACCTCATTGCAGTGAAACTTGCCAAAGGACATGTATCAAATATTAACATTGCTGTATGTATACTTTTGATCCAGTAGATTTCATCACATTTTCAGTAGACCATACTTGCCAACCCTCCCAAAATTCAGCGCCTCTCCCGAAAACCTCCCGGGACAAATATTCTCCCGAATATCTCCCGATTTTCAGCCGGCGCTGGAGGCCACGCCCCCTCCAGCTCCATGCGGACCTGAGTGAGGACAGCCTGTTTTCACGTCCACTTCCCCACGATATAAACAGCGTGACTGCCCAATCACGTTATTCCATACTAGGCGTCCGGCATACCGCCGATGAGCATGGTGCAGATGGAGAAGATCTTCTCGGCGTCCGTGTTGGCGCACACGTTGTCAAAGCCGATGCTGGTCAGGCTGCTGAGGGCGGCGATGTACGAGCTGCGCTCCGACGGGCCGCCGACCGTGTTGTTGACGTAGGGCAGTGGTCCCCAACCATGCGGACCGATTGGTACCGGGCCGCACAAGAAATTAAAAAAAAAATTGTTTTAAATTAAATCAACATAAAAAACACAATATATACATTATATGTCAATATAGATCAATACAGTCTGCAGGGATACAGTCCGTAAGCACAGATGATTGTATTTCTTTTTGCAAAAAAAAAAAAAAAAAAAACACCCCCCCACCCCGATCTGTGGGATAAATTTAAAGCGTTGACCGGTCCGCAGCTACAAAAAGGTTGGGGACCACTGACGTAGGGCATCTCCAGGCGTTTGCCCAGCTCATGGAGCCATCCTTGGGGAAGAGACGGGAGGACAACAGAGTGACAAGAACTAAATCATCCAGACTAGAGACAAATTGTATTATTATGTTTATCTTACCAAAAAATAAATATATTTATAAATTTTTTTTTTAAAAACTAAATAAATTTTTACTATATTTTGCTAAAAACATAAAAATTAATTGTATTTTTATTTGTATTTTTTCTGACTCCTTATTACATCCAGCCATATAATTATACATTAAAATAAACAATATGAAATAATTAATTTTAAATGATCATAATAATTCATTTAAAATGACCATTTTTAATTATTAAAATAATTGCTTGTTTATCAACAACTTTAGCGTTTTGTTCCTTACATTTTGAAGCTCTCAGAAGCCAAGTTATGTTACATTCCTTAAGATTTATCTATGCAAGTTTGAAGTATCAATTATCTAAACACAGATTTGTTTGCATATTTTCAGGATATATATATATATATATATATATATATATATATATATATATATATATATATATATATATATATATATATATATATATATATATATATATATATATATATATATATATGAAATACTTGACTTGTTGAGTTCTAGCTGTAAATATACTCCTCTCCTCTTAACCACGCCCCCAACCACGCCCCCGCTCCACCCCCGACCATACTCACTTGGGAGTCCCAAGTGAGTATCCAATCAAAAGTTGCGAAAACAGGAAGTGGCACCGGAGCCATACGAGCCATAGAAAGGCACAGAAAACTCACCGGTACTCACTTTTTTAACCCACAAAGAAGGAAAGCAAAATGCTGATTAGGTGGCAGATATATATTTGCAATGCCATTTTCAATAAGGATACTTAAGAGAATCTAGATCTTGTCAGACGAGGTCAGCCGACACCGGATGGTAGCTAAACCGTCCCGACGGTGAAATGGTTCCAACCAACTATGATATGTTTTAAATGCTGAAGCGGGTTTATTCAATGTTAAATGCGATGAAAAATAGACCGTTTTGTACACTGTTGAGGGGATCAATGCCCAGTAGTGTGCAAGTGTGTTTCTGTATAGTATCTCCAGCCGTGTCCATGTGGTGACATAAATGACGGTATTTTGAGAAGTGAAGTCGGACTAAGTAGGACATCACTAACGGCCTAGGTGAGAAACGCACGGCCCGCCACTCGGAGGGAGGTTTACCAAGGCGTTCACATGTCCCAGCCACCCTGGCTGGGCTCCGTTTCGTAGTTCTTACAGTCATGAGCTTTGAGGGAGAAACCAGTCATTGCAATAATCACATAACAATTAATCCATCCATCCATCCATTTTCTACCGCTTGTTCCCTTTGGGGTCGCGGGGGGCGCTGGAGCCTATCTCAGCTACAATCGGGCGGAAGGCAGGGTACACCCTGGACAAGTCGCCACCTCATCGCAGGGCCAACACAGATAGACAGACAACATTCACACTCACATTCACACACTAGGGCCAATTTAGTGTTGCCAATCAACCTATCCCCAGGTGCATGTCTTTGGAAGTGGGAGGAAGCCGGAGTACCCAGAGGGAACCCACGCAGGCACGGGGAGAACATGCAAACTCCACACAGAAAGATCCCGAGCCTGGGATTGAACCCAAGACTACTCAGGACCTTCGTATTGTGAGGCAGACGCACTAACCCCTCTGCCACCGTGCTGCCATAACAATTAATAGTTGTTGTAATTATTTTCCTTTTTGTACAGCGTGATCGTTACTTTTGAAGTAATGCTGATACCAAAGACTATAAAAATGGGACCCATAACCTCCCTGCTTGGCACTCAGCAACAAATGGTTGGAGTTGGGGGTTAAATCACCAAAATGATTCCCGGGCGCGGCGCCGCTGCTGCCCACTGCTCCCCGAGGGGATGGGACAAATAAATAAATAGACATATGCTGATTGGCAGCAGGTGTGGACCGGCTGCCAATC
Organism: Entelurus aequoreus; assembly: GCF_033978785.1. Lineage (NCBI taxonomy): Eukaryota > Metazoa > Chordata > Actinopteri > Syngnathiformes > Syngnathidae > Entelurus > Entelurus aequoreus. Next base: position 24,873,382 of record NC_084748.1, read on the forward strand.
AACGGCAGGTGAGGAGAAAAACAGTGCTCAGCGGAACAGGAAATTTAACAAAATAAGAGCACTGACCGGAAGTGATACAAAAACCAGGAAACAAACGGAAATGAAGTGACCGATCGTCACACATTTAGCTATCTTTGAATAATAAGTTGTCACCTGCACTTTAAAGTGTGATCTATTTTATACTAACCTCATCTTGTGTCACTTTTTAGTAAATCATTTTGTGGTAGACAAGAGAAGAGTTTGATAAACAATTGACTTTGGCCAAGGTATTTTTGTCATTTAAATTTTTGTATTCATTAGATTTTATTCGATTATCTTCCAAATGTATAATTATAGTTTTTTGTAGAATTGTTGTACTGTGCACCATTAACCTGTCCCTTTTTTTTATCCCACTATTTAAAGGTGCCATATGTTATAATTTCATGGCACGTCATTATTAAATGGCCCTGATATGTCAAAAGGCATTAATACATCATGTTCGTTTTGAATACCTTTATAACTGATAACAGTAGTTCAGCCGGGATATGCTTATTTCAAATTTCGATTTACAGCCCCGAAAGCTTGTTCTTGTTTTAATTTCGATGCCCCGCCCTCCACCGTTTGACTAATTAAAAAGTCTAAGAGTGTGTCACATCAAGGTTGCCAGTTACGCACCGCCCTCTTCGTCGGGCTACTGCCACTGGTAAAGTTACTAAACATGTCAGACCTTAGTAAATCTAAAAGGTGTCGTTACGATTCTCAACTTATTCATGACAAAGCCAGGAACAAAACGAGGATTTGTATCGGGGATGCCTTTGAAACATGGAGACGATTGAAGGCGGAGAAGAAGTTTTCATCTGACGCCAAACTTGCTAATTCCTCCTTGATAGGTAAGTCAGGCATTTACATTTTCTTATTACTTGTAATAAATGGAAATGGACATTTCGTATGTAAACTAAATCGTCCAATACAGTCTATGATCTTGTCTAACAAAGCTAGTATGTTCGTGCAACGAATGCTTAGCATATAGGCTAACGGGGGAAATATATGCCCGTTAGTCTGTATGTCGATGAGTCATCCAACAGACAGGGCAAAATATATTTTGGACAAATAAAACCTATGTGGATATGAGTAGTGTCAGTGCCTATTTCGTTATATGCTGATACGCTGAGGAAATGCGTTCCAAAATTAGCACGGCTAATTGCGGTTTGTGCATCAGGCACTAATGGGGTGGTATTTGCTTGGCACAATATAATGCATTATATGTAATGATTTTCTACTTTGTGGATTGACATGGTAGTAGGCTATATGATTTATACGTAATGTGGTTTTTGCGTAGCGTGGCTTGGCTCATAGAATTGCACTCTGCACTGAAAGATGGTGATATGCGTACATGGAAGAGAATACAGTGCATCAGGTTGGATGCAACATGAAGTTATGCTAAACGAAAATGTGGCGGTAATTTTACTGTTGGCCTTGACTTGCCATCAAAGTAGGCCTATGCGATATATAATACATTGTATCAATCAATCAATTAATGTTTATTTATATAGCCCTAAATCACAAGTGTCTCAAAGCATCCTCGTTTCAGAGCCCACATAAGGGCAAGAAAAAACTCACAACCCAGTGGGATGTCAATATGAATGACTATGAGAAACCTTGGAGAGGACCGCAGATGTGTGACCCCCCCCCCCCCGTATGCAATCGACGTCGAGTGGGTCTAGCATAATATTGTGAAAGTCCAGTCCATAGTGGATCTAACATAATAGTGAGAGTCCAGTCCATAGTGGGGCCAGCAGGATACCATCCCGAGCAGAGACGGGTCAGCAGCGCAGAGTTGTCCCCAACCGATGTACAGGCGAGCAGTCCACCCCGGGTCCCGACTCTGGACAGCCAGAAAGGAAAAGAAACGGCAGATCAACTTGTCTAAAAAGGGGGTCTATTTTAAGCAGTGATCTCAGACACACGGCCCGCGGGCCAATTGCGGCCCGCGGGACTTTATTTTGCGGCCCGCACCTTAATATGAAAATGTAATGTTAGTACGGCCCGCGAGTTTTATATGAATGGCGCTTGACACCGTCATACTTGCCAACCCTCCCAATTTTTCAGAGAGACTCCTGAATTTCAAGGCAACCATTCTCTCGAATGTCTTCACCCAAACAACAATATTAAGGACATGCCGTGATGGCACTGCCTTTAGCGCATACGTGCCAACCCTCCCGTTTTTAGCGGGAGAATCCCGGTATTCAGCGCCTCTCCCGACAACCTCCCGGCAGAGATTTTCTCCCGACAAACTCCCGGTATTCAGCCGGAGCTGGAGGCCACGCCCCCTCCAGCTCAATGCGGACCTGAGTCTGAGTGGGGACTGCCTGTTCTCACGTCCGCTTTCCCACAATATAAACAGCTTGCCTGCCCAATGACGTCATACCATCTAGGGCTTTTAGAGAGTTGAGTGGACAACTGCGCACACAAGGAGACGAAGCAGAAGAACTAGGAAATGACAGCTCTTAATTACCGATACCGATATCAACCGATACCGATATAAACCGATACCGATACATACAGTCGTGGAATTAACACATTATTATGCCTAATTTGGACAACCAGGTATGGCAAAGATAAGGTCCTTTTTAAAAAAATTAATAAAATAAAATAAGATAAATAAATTAAAAACATTTTCTTGAATAAAAAAGAAAGTAAAACAATATAAAAACAGTTACATAGAAACTAGTAATTAATGAAAATGAGTAAAATTAACTGTTAAAGGTTAGTTCTACTGTATCCCTTGCAGACTGTATTGATATATATTGATATATAATGTAGGAACCAGAGTATTAATAACATAATAACAGAAAAAAACAACCCTTTTGTGTGAATGGGTGTGAATGAGTGTACATGGGGGAGGGAGGTTTTTTGGGTTGGTGCACTAATTGTAAGTGTATCTTCTGTTTTTTATGTTGATTTAATTAAAAAAAAAAAACGATACTGATAATAAAAAAAAAAACGATACAGATAATTTCCACTATTACATTTTAAAGCATTTATCGGCCGATAATATCGGCCTGCCATTTGTGGATTTTTATTTGCATCTCAAACCATTTTCCTGGCAGTTGTGGCTGAAATCTATGCTGGTCTACCTGTATACCTCATTTTCTCCTTCTTAATCAGTGTTTGAACACTGCTGATTAGCATTCTCAATTCCTTGGATATCTTTTTATACCCCTTTCCTGTTTTATGCAGTTCAATTACCTTTTCTCGCAGATCCTTTGACAATTATTTTGCCTTCCCAATGACTCAGAATCCAGAAACATCTGTGCAGCACTGGATGAAAGATGCAATGGTCTGTCAGAAGCCCAGAAACTCACTGACCTTTTACACACACACATTCATTACAAACAAACAGGTCACAGGTGAGGATTGGAACCTTGATTAGCCATTCAAACCTGTTTGTGTCAACTTTTGTGCATGTTATCAGATCAAAGTCACTGGGGTATGTAAACTTTTGATCAGGGTCATTTGGGTACTTTCTTTTGCCATTTTGATTTAAAAAGAGTAAACACAGTTGTTTGCCAATAAATAGCTTCACAGAACCATTAAGCATGAGTGGAAGAAAGATTTTTGTGTTATCATTCATATTCTCTAAAGAATGGCCAAGAAATCATAAATTCTTCCAGGGTATGTAAACTTATGAGCACGACTGTAGAACATATTAAGACAGAACATAAGCAGACATTAACAGTAAATGAACAAGTTGATTAATAATCCATGTTTACAGTTTCTCCCTCATAATATTGACAAAATAATAGAATGATAAATGACACAATATGTTACTGTATATTGACTAGACTAGTTAGGAGCCTTTGTTTGTTTATTTACTACTAAAAGACAAGTTGTCTTGTATGTTCACTATTTTATTTAAGGACAAACTTGCAATAAGAAACATACGTTTAATGTACCGGAAGATGGATTGCCATCTCTGGGTTGGGGAGGAGATCTTGCCCCAAGTGGAGGAGTTCAAGTACCTCTGAGTCTTGTTCACGAGTGAGGGAAGAGTGGATCGTGAGCTTGACAGGCGGATCGGTGCGGCGTCTTCAGTAATGCGGACGGTGTATCGATCCGTTGTGGTGAAGAAGGAGCTGAGCCGGAAGGCAAAGCTCTCAATTTACCGGTCGATCTACGTTCCCATCCTCACCTATGGTCATGAGCTTTGGGTTATGACCGAAAGGATAAGATCACGGGTACAAGCGGCCGAAATGAGCTTCCTCCGCCGGGTGGCGGGGCTCTCCCTTAGAGATAGGGTGATAAGCTCTGTCATCCGGGAGGAGCTCAAAGTAAAGCCGCTGCTCCTCCACATCGAGAGGAGCCAGATGAGGTGGTTCGGGCATCTGGTCAGGATGCCACCCGAACGCCTCCCTAGGGAGGTGTTTTGGGCCAACCGACCGGTAGGATGCCACAGGGAAGACCCAGGACACGTTGGGAAGACTATCTCTCCCGGCTGGCCTGGGAATGCCTCGGGATCCCCCGGGAGGAGCTGGACGAAGTGGCTGGGGAGAGGGAAGTCTGGGCTTCTCTGCTTAGGCTGCTGCCCCTGAGACCCGACCTCGGATAAGCGGAAGAAAATGGATGGATGGATATATGTATATACATATATATTCACTTTTAGCTGAGAGACAAAGTGATACATTACGAGCTGACATCATTGCCACTGATATCACTGGAGGCTAATGGGAAAACACATCAAAATACAGCATTTAAGTCAGCAAAGTGTATGTGTGTGTGTGTGTGTGTGTGTGCGTTTGTGTGTTTTGTATTCAATGCACCAGCCAAAACTCAAACGACTTCAACTTCAAACTGTCATGGAAGATGTCTTCCCTTTCCTTTGGGGTTTTTTGGGATGTTTGCGCATATCTTTGTTTATTCAAATATTGTTGCATTCAAAGTTCATGACATTGTGTCGGTAGTGCAACAGTGTGTTGTGTGTAACTCAGTACATCCCCAAACCTCACAATCACTACGGTACAGCTTGCTTTTTCACTGTATTACAGCCTCAAAACTCTGGAAGGCAATTAGGGGACGCCGTGGGTGTCAATGAAGCGAGAAAAGTTGCTTGCTGATATTATTGCTAATTAGCCCAAACTCTGCTCCCCTAAGACGGAGAGGGAAACGCAAAAGTATTAATGTGGTTTCACTGTCGTTCCATGTGGTATTTTCTAAGTCACGACGACATAATCCTCTTCTCTACGTTCGTCTGAATTAAAAAGTAGGATTTTTTTTTTTTTGGCATCATCACATTGGATGTGAAATAGCTTTATTTAACCCTTGTGTGGTGTTCATATTGTTGTTACTCAGCCAGTGTTTGTGGGTCTGATGGACCCGTTGCATTTTGTGCCTATTAATGCCTCACAATCAAACACTTTTATGTTAAAATACTGACTTATCCCAAAAAACATCTGTAATGAAGTGCTTCGAGAGGCTGGTAAAGGAATACATTGTCTCCAGACTTCCCCCCCACATTCGACCCATACTAGTTTGCGTATCGCCCTAACCGCTCCACAGAGGACGCCATCTCCTCTGCACTCCACCTGAGCTTAGCACATCTGGAAGGAAAGGACACACACGTGCGGATGTTGTTTCTGGACTTCAACTCGGCATTCAACACCATCATCCCGCAGCACTTGGTGAGCAAACTGGCCCCCCTTGGATTCAGTACCCCTCTATGCAACTGGCTGCTTGACTTCCTCACAGACAGACCCCAAGTCTGTGAGAGTGGGCAACAACACCTCCAGTGCCATCTCCCTGAGCACCGGCTCCCCCCACGGCTGCGTCCTGAGTCCGCTGCTGTTCACGTTGATGACCCAAGACTGCAGCGCCAGGTCCACTACTAACCACATTGTGAAGTATGCGGACGACACAACAGTAGTGGGCCTCATCTGTGACAACAACGACATGGACTACAGGGAGGAGGTGAAACATCTGGTTGACTGGTGCAGAACCAACAACCTGGTCCTGAGCGTTGACAAGACCAAGGAGATCATTGTCGACTTCAGGAAGCACCAGTCCAGCCACGCTCCACTCTTCATCAACGGCACAGCGGTGGAGATGAGAGACTCAACAAGTAAATACAGATGTTCACCCAATACAGTAAGCCTATATTGTTTTAGTAACAAAAGTCACTTATCATTAATATTAAACAGACTAAACTGAACTAGTCCCAGAAACTGTAGTAAATACACATTTCAGCAGTATTTACACAGATTTTTTATTATCTACGCATAGTAACTTTCTAAATGGTAAATGGTAAATGAGCTATACTTGTATAGCGCTTTTCTACCTTCAAGGTACTCAAAGCGCTTTGACACTATTTCCACATTCACCCATTCACACACACATTCACACAATGATGGCGGGAGCTGCAATGTAAGGCCCTAACCACGACCCATCAGGAGCAAGGGTGAAGTGTCTTGCTCAAGGACACAACGGACGTGACTAGCTTGGTAGAAGGTGGGGATTGAACCAGTAACCCTCAGGTTGCTGGCACGGCCACTCTCCCAACAGCGCCATACCGTCCCCTTTCTATACATTTAACACTATTGATGCAGTTAGCATCAGCTTCAACATCGACAGTGCAATTAGCTTTAGCATTAGCTTGATCAAGTATAAAGCCTTGTCGACTGAAAAGACACATATCACAAAAATATACCCTTTCAAACATGTTTAAACACTATAAAGATACACTCAGGGGTAAAACGATTTACATAAAGACACTTGTACCTGAGAAGGGAGATGTTTGAGTCATACACATACGAGGACACATCTTTGTTCTACTCCCGTCTGTAATGACTGCAAGGAGGAAGTCAGGTGTCCCCTAGTATAGTATACTACAATGGCTCTTATAAATGCTGGCATTAAATAAAAAAATACATGGGTTATACTTGTATAGCGCTTTTCTACCTTCAAGGTACTCAAAGCGCTTTGACAGTATTTCCACATTCACCCATTCACACACTGATGGAGGGAGCTGCCATGCAAGGCGCTACCAGCACCCATCAGGAGCAAGGGTGAAGTGTCTTGCCCAAGGACACAACGGACGTGACTAGGATGGTAGAAGGTGGGGATAGAACCCCAGTAACCAGCAACCCTCCGATTGCTGGCACGGCCACTCTACCAACTTCGCCACGCCGTCTCAATAACATTAGCTCCATATAATACAAATTACTATGATTTACTGCTGCCATTAACAATAAACATGTTTTAAGATTGCAAATATAAAATGACAAAGTAATACAACTCAAGAGCTTACTCTGCTACTTACAATCACTGTATTCTACTAGTAACTACATTTACATCCTGTCGCATAATCCGTACGAAAATGTGTTGTGGCTTTTATTTCTTATTTTTGTATGTATTACTTGATTATTGGCGGTATCCCGATACAACTTTTTCACATTTGATACGATACATATATTGTAGCCTTGAGTATTAGTCGACACAGATATCAGCACAAATCACTTATTGTGTAGAGTGGAATGATAGAAAATGTTCGATCAAGTAAAAATAGTCAAACAGATGACAATGGTAGGTATGGAAAACACTAACGTATTTATTATTAACAGTCTGGAATGGACTAAGTTAGAGTGTCCGCCCTGAGATGGGTAGGTTGTGAGTTCAAACCCCGAAGACTATACAAATGGGACCCATTACCTCCCTGCTTGGCACTCAGCATCAAGGGTTGGAATTAGGGGTTAAATCACCAAAAATGATTCCCGGGCGCGGCCACCGCTGCTGCTCACTGCTCCCCTCGCCTCCCAGGGGGTGATCAAGGGTGATGGGTCAAATGCAGAGAATAATTTCGCCACACCTAGTGTGTGTGTGACAATCATTGGTACTTTAAATGTAACTTAATTTATGCAGTTTTTAAGTTGAAGTGGAGTGGTAATTGTTTTTTGGCGACACCTAGTGGTATTAGGTTAAGTCAATTGAATGATGTGCACCCGCTGGTTACTGGATACTTTCTAATACGCTTCTTCCTTAGAGACCTGGTCTGTATAAGTAATATGCAACCATACTTTTTTGGTAATTGTTTATAATGACAAATGTCCCGTTTTAGACTGCAATGTTGTTCAATTAAGGACACTTATTTTGTATGTCTAGCTTGTGTGCTATTGTGTGCGTAGCTGTTGTAAAGCTGCTAGCTCCCAGTAGCCTATCTGAATCGGGACATCACCTATATCTCTACTTTATTTATTTGAGAATTGTACTTATTGAATAATCAACTGACAAACGTTTGGTCATGCTTATTTCAAATACTGTTAAGCCCAAAAGCTAAGAAATATTTGTTGCATTTTGTTTGTACCCAAAATGTGATTTTACAGCCGATATACGTACGTTAAAGTTAAAGTTAAAGTACCAATGATTTTTAAACACACACTAGGTGTGGTGAAATTTGTTATCTGCATTTGACCCATCCCCTTGTTCACCCCCTGGGAGGTGAGGAGAGCAGTGGGCAGCAGCGGTGGCCGCGCCCGGGAATCATTTTTGGTGATTTAAACCCCCAATTCCAACCCTTGATGCTGAGTGCCAAGCAGGGAGGTAATGGGTCCCATTTTTATAGTCTTTGGTATGACTCAGCCGGGGTTTGAACTCACAACCTACCGATCTCAGGGCGGACACTCTAACCACTAGGCCTACAGTTACAGTGATTATGGCGCACACGTTACACGCCGAGCAGGTGTCCAGCTGCCTATATGCTTATTGGGTTTTAGGAAGGAAAGTAGATGTACTGTAATAGATGTAGGGAAAGGCTTTTACTTTGAAAGTCTGATTAAACCTGATGAACTGAGACTGACAAGCTGTAGTTCTGGTTGGCTGACTGGGATGAAGGAGGCCAATAAAGGATGGCGGCCACAAATGTATGCAGACTCACATCCATGTTGTGGAAAGTACAAAGCAATGAAACAGTGTTATATATAACACATCATCATTTAAAAAAACACTGAATATAAATAAGATATAATATGGGCGACGAAGCAGTTACAACATACACTATTCTGCACTGCACCATTAACACATTGCTTTTCTCTCTGACACGGGTAAATGCATACACCTCAGTGTGTCGGTGCATGTGCATGTGTGTGTGCTCGTGATTGCCACAACAGCAACAATCAACAAGGGGGCGATCCATCAGCCGTCAGCCCTGCCGTGAAGTTTTAATTAATTACACGCAGGGAGACAAGGTCAACATTGCACAGCACGCCGGACTGCTGGCCTTGCTTCTCTTCAGGGGATCAATAGGGCTTTACGCACACCCGGAGACTTCTACACAGAGTTATTAAGGAAGTGGGACCCTGCCTATTGTGTCTACAGAGTCCTTGTGAGTGTGAACAAGCGGAAAGGAAGTCTAAATGAGTACGCATGGAAAGAAAGACAAGAAAAAGTGGGCAATAATCCCTCGTGTACTAGAAATAATTAGTCGTACCTAGGTTTTTGTTCGTAATTTGTTCCAAAAGTTTCATCAAACAACTAATCTTACAAAAACCAGAGCAATTTTTTATATAGTTTTCTTACACTTCTGAGTATAATTCAGTTTTTCTGAGGTGTGCTGTCTTTAAGTTGAATGTTCCATTCTTACAAAGTGTTTATACTGGAAGTTTTGAATGCATTACACACCAGCTGTTTGATGGCAACGTGCATCTTAGTTGTAGTTCTTATTAACAAATTTGAAGGCGTTGAAATAGCCATGTAAAATCGTAAAATCGCTAATGCTAATGAGTAGCATTTATATGGCATATCCAATGTAAATTAGCATCGAGCTAGTGCATTTGTTCGGATGCATTCTTCTATCTTATAATGTTACAGAGAGAATATTTAGCACAACATGTAAGTTATATTTGATATACTTTATTTTATAGTGTTTTGGAGGAAAGCCTCTTAGAAGGCCGTTGAATGGCGACAACCTCTTATCTGTCTGCTAAGATAGCAAGAAGACAAAAAACACTGGTTGTATCGGAGAATTATACCTGTATATTATAGGTTCTCTGCTGATATTGCACCGATATCAATTGCAGATCGAGACACGCCTAATATAAATATTAACTTTTGTCCATTTAACGGTGTTACAAATGCATTTTACACATATTAACATTTTTACATTTACTTGATTGATAGATTGATTGATTGATTGATTGATTGAAACTTTTATTAGTAGATTGCACAGTACAGTACATATTCAGTACAATTGACCACTAAATGGTAACACTCGAATAAGTTTTACAACTTGTTTAAGTCGGGGTCCACGTTAATCAATTCATGGTACAAATATATACTATCATCATAATACAGTCATCACACAAGTTAAACATCAGAGTATATACATTGAATTATTTACATTATTTACAATTCGGGGGGTGGGATGTGGAGGGGGGGGGGGGTTAGGTTTGGTCGATATCAGCACTTCAGTCATCAATAATTGCATCATCTGAGAAATGGACATTGAAACAGTGTAGGTCTGACTTGGTAGGATATGTACAGCGAGCAGTGAACATAGTGAGTTCAGAAAGCATAAGAACAAGTATATACATTTGATTATTTACAATCCGGGGAGGTGGGATGTGGTGGGGGGAGGGTGTTAGTCAAGGTTTGAAGTTGCCTGTGGGTGTTATTTGAGTGCGGTTTTGAAGGAAGATAGAGATGCCCTTTCTTTTACACCTGTTGGGAGTGCATTCTATATTGATGTGGCATAGAAGGAGAATGAGTTAAGACCTTTGTTAGATCGGAATCTGGGTTTAATGTGGTTAGTGGAGCTCCAGCTGGTGTTGTAGTTATGGCGGTCATTTACTTTATGGAAGTAGTTTGACATGTACTTCGGTATCAGGGAGGTGTAGCAAATTTTATAGACTAGGTTCAGTGCAAGTTGTTTTACTCTGTCCTCCACCCTGAGCCAGCCCACTTTGGAGAAGTGGGTAGGAGTGAGGTGTGATCTGGGGTGGAGGTCTAGAAGTAACCTGACTAGTTTGTGCTGGGATGTTTGGAGTCTAGATTTGAGGGTTTTGGAGGTGCTAGGGTACCAGGAGGTGCAAGCGTAATCGAACAATTTACTTAAGTAAATATCACTAAATTCTAACAATTCCTGATGAAATATAGAGCGATAAACCTAATATGAGGGTGCTTATTAGTTATCTATTAGGGGTGTAACGATTCATTTTAACGATTCGATTCAATATTTGTGGTTGCCAATGCAATTCACGTACGATCTAGTTTTTTTTTAGAACAATTAAATGTGAAACGATTCAGTGAGTTTAAATCGATTCAGTAACTTTTTAGCAAAAAAAAAAAAGTGTCACTGTGAAAAAAAATGTACCGTATTTTCCGCACTATAAGGCGCACCTAAAAACCTCAAATTTTCTCAAAAGCTGACAGTGCGCCTTAAAATCCGGTGCGCCTTATATATGGACCAATATTGAGCCACAACAGGACTCGCAACTACGGGATGCATAAAGTAACCCCAGCCTCTACTGTAGCGTCTATTCTGTGCGCCTTATAATGTGGTGCGCCTTATATATGAACAAAGTTTTAAAATAAGCCATTCATTGAATGTGCGCCTTATAATCCGGTGCACCTTATAGTGCGGAAAATACGTTACTGGATACTGGACACTCCTGTTAATTATTGTAAAGGAATTTGTTACGTACGGTGGAAGAAGACGGCACTTAAGCAGGGGGCGTCCTTTAGCCTGAGGCGTATTTATTAATATAATACAATGACGTGTGTAATAAATCCAAACGTGTATGGTGTGACTGTGTGGTGCGTCTAGCTGGTGAGTTTTACCGTACAATGCTGAAGGTGCGTGTTGTGAGAGGTACGGAAGTCCAGAAGGGGCAAGCAAGAGGTCAGGGGCAGGAGCGAGGCATCAGAGTCTGTGTCCAGGCGAGAGGTTCGAGGCAGCAAGAAGACAAGGGGAAATCCGGGGAGACGAGACACAGAGCACGAATCCAGGGAACGAAGAGGAACTGCAGGGTGATGACACAGGACAAGACACACTTAGCACAGAGGAGAGGAAACACTGAGAACCAGGAAGCACATAGGCGAGGAGCGCTAGAGACGTGTAGGGCTTACTGTACGAAGACAAGTAGCTACGTTCTGGCACTGGAACGCAGGACACGTTGGCTTATGAAGGACGTGGAGCTCTCTTCAGCGGCATGTGTGTTGGTTGCTGATTGTGTGGAGGCGCGGCCGCAGCAGGAGAGCGCACAGCAGAGGAGCGCACAACAGGCTGTGTGGTGGCAGGAGCTTGAGCCGTAACATAGTTAGATGTAAATGAATACTGCATACAAACAAAGAGTAAACAATTAATGGCCAATGCACTTTTGGTTGAATTAACAGGAGGAAACACTTTCTGCTCACATTTTAAACATTCAAGACATTTTCAGTACAGTAACCAACATTTTAACAGTAGATTTACCTGCTAAAATAAGTTCCCCGACCCACACTTATAGTATTTATTCTCCGCCCTCGAGTTGCCGATGACGGACAGTGTCGCAGGTGTGCGGAAACATGTATGCCACTCCATCCCCGTTGATGGTGTTGGTGCCTTGCTTATTAATTTCCATAGCCTCCTAGATCCATCTCTTCTATTTATTTATTTCACACACACACACATTACTCAATAACGGTCACAATTTTACAAGAAAAGCTTAACATTTTGGCAATTTTATGAAAAGAGTCGCAATTTTACTTGACAAAAGTCACAATTTTATAAGAACATTTAAAAATCTTGGCAATATTATAATAATAATCAGAATTTTGCCTGGCAAAAATATGATAAAAGTCATAATTTTACTCAAAAAAATTCACTATTTTACAAGAACAACAAAAAAATTGGCAATATTGTGATACAAGTCAGAATTTTATATGACAATTGTCACCATTTTGCATTAAAAAGTAATAATTTTACATAAAAAAAGTAATAATTTTATGAGAAAATATTGCAATATTACAGAAACGGAAATTTGAGAAATTGTTCCCAAATTCTATAAGAAACACGTCGACAAACTGTGAGAAAAAGACTGCTTTTAGTTTTGTTTTTTTGTTGTTTAATTATTTGTTTGTAATAGTTTTTTAATCTTCATTATTTACTTCAAGTTATTACAGCATGTGTTTATATATATATATATTTTTTTATTTTTTTTTTATTTTTTATTGTTATTAATTTTGGCCAAAGGGGGCGCATTTCAATTTCTTACACATACTTGTTATTACATATGTTGGCCAGAGGGGGAGCACTTTTAAAACCGACACACAGTCAATTTGAAAAATCCCTCCTTTTTGGGACCACCCTAATTTTGATAGATTTCACCACCAGGGGTGCAAATGAGACATTGTCTATTAGATGCAATGGTTTTCCGTATTGGGACCATGATTTATGTCCTATCTGTCACGGCCCGGGCGCATGCCAATGCACATTCCTCAAGGAGCCCCGCGGAGCGCACTTCGGGACACGCCCACGGCCGCTCTTCTCCTGCACGCGTCACGCAGCCGGCAGCCGGCAGCCGGCAACTGCATTCAATAGGCAATCAGCGCACCTGTCGGTGATGATCTGGTTGGGCTTCTTTAGCCAATGCAGACCTGCGTTCCTGGCCAGAACGTAACCATCCGTTTGCGTACAGTAAGCCACGTTTAGCTCTTTGCAACCCTGCTCTCGCTCTCTCTGTGTTTTTCCCCTCCGTGTCTCATTGTGTCTTCCTTGACGTCCTCCCAGCAGTCTGCCTTTGTTCCCGCGTCGACGAGCTGTGCGTCTCGTCAGTTCTTGGTTCTCTGCTTCCCCGGACAGCCTCCTCGATCCTCGACCCCCGCTTGGACACGAACCTTCTTCGCCCCCGCTATCGCCCCCGGACTTCCTGCTTGCCCCACGGGCATCCCCCTGATCTTCCGCCTCTCGCCCAACATTCCCGGTAACATACTCATTAAATCCTACACATAGTCTCACACCAGACACACTTGGATTGTTGTCACACTCCATTTCCTTAGTTTATATTATTATTGTTTGATTATTATATATATTGTCTATATATATAATAAATCATGAGAGCAGAGGGACAATCGAGAGTGAACGCAGACTTTGGAGGGTGTGATCTTCTCTCCAGCACTGCATTTGCTACTGTTTGTACTTACTCCATTTGTAAAATAAATTGTTATTTGTAAGTTAATTTCTTATTCAGAGAAGCCATTCGAACAAAATAACCTTGTAGGACTTGGCTTTTTAAAAGGGGAGAGCTAAACTGTTGAAAAGCTAATTCATGTGTCGCTGCTTATTGAATAACTACACATCAGGCTATCACATGGGGAAAAATACAGAACAACTTGCCAGTTTTTGGATGACGAGTATAGACTGTCCTGGCAGCTGATTGGATCAGCATTGACATCGAGCCTCCTCTATGCTTCATCTCCATGCACTGCAGCTCTGCTTATGTGTTTGTACTGCATTTTTTTGGTTTGCATTTATTTTAATCCCTATGTTGTCATCCATACATTAAGTGCCTTCTAAAGCTTCTGGCACAGATCTCAAGCCCCAGAGAAGCTGCTTACTATCGTAGAATATTGGTCTGCTAAAAGAAGGTCATCATCATCGGCGGTCACTCGAAGCCAGTATGACGATCCTCCTGGTAGGGGGGTATCTTTTTATGGAGGACGCCTGTGCGTGACTTTGTTTAACGTGGGGAGACTGGTGCACGGACAGTCACCACACGATCCTTGACAGATCCGAGTCAGGGTCCAGTGGCATGGAATCCAAGACGACTGGGGACCCTTTTCTGCTGCAGCCTTCATCCGCCATCCCAGCCGTTGTGACGCTCCAAAGGGTTAGCAATCATCCTCCACCTGTTCCACCCTTGAGGTCTTGGGTTGTTATTTCCCCATAACTGGGCCCACATGGATGTGGGGGTGCCTTCTTCCGCCATCGCAGCCGTTGTGGTAGTTCTTACATATATCGTCTTCCGCCTGCTCTGCCGTTGAGGTCTTCACCGTATCCCTAGCTAGGGGGCAGTCAGGTACTAGGCCTTTGCCAAGGGCCACCTGGGGTAGCAGTAGTAAAGGGGTTAACCTCCTAGTGACCCAAGGCCCCATATTGGAGCCTTCACTGCCAGATGCACTTTAATGTCATGCCCAGGACATAAGAATGTAGCTTAGCTATGATCTACTATCTATTAGCTTCCATCACAAGATCAACTGATGTTTGGTTCCTACATAAAGAAGGAGGAAAACAATATCAGGAAATCAACAACAGTCAGTACGTGTCCATGCACTACATGAGCCAGATTTCTTGGATAGTTCGACTCTAAATAAGCATCCTACTACCCATGGAAACACCGTAATCCGATCGTGTTCGGTTTTTTAAAAGTCGGCACCCTTGTGTCGCGCATGCGTCCGTCTCAACACGCGGGAATGAACCATCCAATAAAAACAGCAACAATTGTAATGAAGAGTAAACTGTTTATTTGCTTCACAAATTAAAAGAACAGAACATGTTCAAGTCCATGGATGGTAGAAAAAAATAAACAGAGATTTGTTTAACAAGGTAAGGAAATGTATAATGCTGTCTAAATTCTGACTCCCTAACGAAACAAAAGAGATGAAAGAGAATGAAGCACACATTATAAACTATAATAATAATAATAAAGCGTACACAAACCTCTTCACGCAGCATTTCTGCACTCCAAACTGACTAAGAATAACTTTGTATTCCACATTACTGGCAAGTTAGTCCAGAAAAATAGCAACTGAGTTCATCTAGAACAGTATCAGTCGAGGCACGATCAGTCTTTTCCTTCAGATTTAAAACCCCTTCCATCAATCCACAGAGCCTTTGCTGCCTTATAAATGAACTCAGAGACATTCAAAAGTTTTGTTTTCATGTTTGTCGGTCCAAAAACTCCTTCAAGAAAACTCTCTGTCTTCCTTACTCCGGACCTGCATTTGTCCCGTTAAATTCTTGGTAGTAGCGTCATGTTTGTAGTGCAAATCCAGATCATGTCTTGATGCCGTTTGCTATTTAATATCAGCATAACCATTAGAGACATACTATTTCTAATATGTGCCACTGTTACACAAAACAAGGCTGTCAACTTGTTAGAATCCACAAACGCCTCGTGTGACGTCGTGGGTTAACCGGAAAATAAATAAATGTATCTGCGCTAAAAGGAAGTGAGCGCCCCCCAGTGTACGGGAGGCACAGGACATATGACCAATAATCACATTAGAGTTCACACGTAGGTGTGAAAATACAAAAAAAAACAATATTTGAGAAATCAGACTAGAGAGACGAGAGCTGAGCCAGAAGGCAAAGCTCTCGGTCTACCGAGCTATCTACATTCCTACTCTCACCTATGGTCATGAAGTGTGGGTTATGACCGAAAGAATACGATCACGGATACAAGCGGCCGAAATGAGTTTCCTCAGAAGGGTGGTTGGCATATCCCTTATAGGTAGGGTGAGAAGTTCAGTCACCCGAGAGAGACTCGGAGTACAGCCGCTGTTCCTTCGTTTGGAAAGGAACCAGCTTAGGTGGTTCGGGCATCTCGTGCGGATGCCTCACGAGCGTCTACATAGGGAGGTCCTCGTTGCACGTCCCACTGGGAGGAGACCCCGTGGCAGGCCAAGGACCAGATGGGGGGATTACATCTCCTCTCTGGCCTGGGAACGCTTCGGGATTCCCCAGGAGGAAGTTGCTAATGTTGCTCTGGAGAGGGAAGTCTGGGGGTCTCTGCTGGAGCTGTTGTCCCCGTGACCCGATTCCGGATAAGCGGTTGAAGATGCATGGATGGATGGATGGAAATCAGACTAATTTAGTGCATGGAAATGTAGTGAGTGTCTTTCAAAAAGACTGCGCCAACGACTCCATAACTTTGGTCTTCGCTCATAAGAAGCTAATAGTGACTTTATCTTGAACTTGACTCTTGCGACAATCGACGAAATGCTGTATAATATTGTTATGCTCAATGCTTAACAGACGGTGTACAAAAACCGGGGTGACTTTTTGTTGTAAACTGAATCATACCAAAAGCGGGTGGTACCAACGCAAGTTCCCACTGTACCAGACCACATTTTTAAGAAGACGGTACATAGCATTTTCATGTGTGTTGCTAGGTTCTGTGTAATCGTAATAACTATCGACAGGGCCTGCTTCAGCCAGCCTGTGAGAGGTTCATTAAGAAGCACTCTCACAAGGATCAGAACCTTTTATTTTACTTTATTATGAAGTGCATGAGAAGGCAACCAATTGCGACGCCGTGCCACGGAGTGCATGGCAAACACCAACCCAGAAGGGAGGGCGGGATGGAATAAGAGCGGAGGATTGCTTCACGGGGGCAATGCATTATTCATTGTAATAAAGCACACTGCTCATTGATTTAATGGAAATACGATTCTTATGTTTGGATCTTGCAAGACAAAGACAGTATTTCTCTCCATATGTCACTGTCTCATTGGATAATAGACCGTAAATGTCAACCCACTGGAAGCCATGCATAAAAAACTAATGTAAATTTGGACAAGGTGCATTTCTTAGGCTATGTCCAGAAAAACATGGACACTAATTTAAAAAATGATCCGTTGTTAAAACCATCTTCATACACACGGTGTGGTTTCTAAACAATCTCTGACCACATAAAAACACATTCACTGACTCTCATGTACATTTTGTCTAATCGGAAGCCAGGAAAAGCAGCTGAATTCGTAACATCACTGTATGATGCTTTTTTTTATTTTTAATAATTCAATACATTCAGTATTAAATGAAAATAATCAATACAACATTAGAATACGTCATGGATGAGAAAGAGCAGAACTCATATATTGCCCCTATTTACACAAATATAACATTTGCTGTTCAACTAAGAAGACGAGGGGAGGCCATATTTCTATGTTGAAGAGGTTCATTTAGCCTACTAATGTGTATTTATAAATGGTTGATTTATATAGGCTAGTAAGGTAAAGTTTTGTACCTGACAAGTTTCGGCTATCTTGCTTCTGCAGCCTTCATCAGAGGTGTCACGTGATTTTAGCGTGACGTCCTCTGTGACGTGTTATATGGATTGTTCCATCCCACCTGAAGTGGTGGGATGGAACAATCATGTGACACCTCTGATGAAGGCTGCAGAAGCAAGATAGCCGAAACTTGTCAGGTACAAAACTTTACCTTACTAGCCTATATAAATCAACTATTTATAAAGGCCATATTTTTATTTCATAATATACAACAAAAATAAACAAAAAACTAAATAAAGACATCAGTTTACTCAGTCGTATAATTTTATCATCATGATTTTTAGTTTTTCAAACATAGAAGGAGATTTACATTGTTTCTATTATCGTATTTTTCGGATTATAAATCGCTCCGGTGTATAAATTGCACCGGCCGAAAATGCATAATAAAGAAGGAAAAAACCTATATAAATCGAACTAGAGTATAAGTCGCATTTTTTAGGGAAATTTATTTGATAAAATCCAACACCAAGAATAGACATTTGAAAGGCAATTTAAAATAAATAAAGAATAGTGAACGACAGGCTGAATAAGTGTACGTTATATGCCGCATAAATAACCAACTGAGAACGTGCCTGGTATGTTAACGTAACATATTATGGTAAGAGTCATTCAAATAACTATAACATATACAACATGCTATACGTTTACCAAACAATCTGTAACTCCTAATCGCTAAATCCGAATAAATCTTCTTCCTCGGTGTCGCTTCTAAACAATTCTGCCAACTCCAAAGGTAGACAATGTGCCGCTTCCTCTTCTATCGGTACGTCGCTTACGTCAGAGTCATCGTCAGTTGCAGTTCCAATTATTCCAGCCTTTCTGAATCCGGACAGGATGGTTTCGGTTGTCACTGAAACCCATGCTTTGTCGATCCATCCAATGGCATCCAGAAAAGTTGCATAGGGCATTCTCCCGGTTGCCGTGAAGCTGTGCTCTCCATCCATCATACACTGCTCCCACAGGTTGCGCAGGGCTGCCTTAAAGCCCTTCTCAGTTTTTATAAGTCACCGCCAAAGTTGAAATGATCAATTTTCATAGGTACAGAAGTAGTAGCAGGTAGCATCTTTTTTTTCACAATGCACTTCTGCCATGACCCGCCCCCCGCCGAATCTTTATTGGTTGACGTGTGTGTGTGACGATTGCTGATATACGTCTAGTCTCTTACGTGAATGAGATAAATAATATTATTTTATATTTTACGGTAATGTGTTAATAATTTCACACATAAATCGCCCCAGAGTATAAATTGCACCCCTATGAAAAAAACTGTGATTTATAATCCGAAAAATACGGTAACTGTTGTGTGTTGTGGACCCCGACTTAAACAAGTTGAAAAACGTATTCGGGTGTTACCATTTAGTGGTCAATTGTACAGAATATGTACTTCACTGTGCAACCTACTAATAAAAGTCTCAATCAATCTCTTCCGAACAAAACACAGTTGTATCCTGTTTAAGTCTTTTGTAACTTTACAAATGTTGTTTATATAGAGATTGAACAATTGTGGTCCAAGTATTGATCCCTGGGATACGCCACAAGATGTACTTAGTGTTGTGGACATATGTGGACAACTCCACATATTGCTTTCTGTTGGTCAAGTAGCTTCTTACCCAGTTCAAGAACAGCCCTCTGATGCCATACCGTTCCAATTTTTCAATGAAATAATTGTGAATAATTGTGTCAAATGCTTTAGTTGGATCAAAAAACACTGCAGCTGCACACTGTGCAGACAAACCAATCAGGTTCAAGCACTCCAAAAAGGTATGATCTCCAGGCTCAGGTGGCCCTCATTCAGGCCATGGAAGATGGCCTGTGGCCAAATGGACGTCATAGCCATTCAAGGAAGAATTCAACAAATATTTTTCATAAAAAAATTGTGTTTGTGTGTGTATTTTTTTTATGTTAGTTGAATGCACACTACTGTTGTAGCATGGACAACTCTTGTTGACATTTTCACTGCTTTGGAAAAAATAATTATGTTTTTCATCATTCTGCAGCATTGGTCTTACATTGTATTTGGTGAATTTTCTGTACTGTATATTTGCACTTTCTCTGTGGACTTCACTTACATTACTCAAATCACTGAGAAGTAGAATAGCTAAACGAGTTTTAGGTTCAGCACATCAGTGTGCAACTGGTTCAGACAGCATTTAGTCTTAAACTTGTGTTTTCATATGGTAACAAAATATAATTTTTATAAAGTAGCGTATAGTTTTTATAAGAGTATTTTATTTTGCAAAATATCTGAGGTGTTCTGCCAATTGTCAGTATGGTTATGCTAATTGTGTGTGGTGTTTTGAAATACCTGGCCCTCTATTCAAAATTGTGCTTAAGCAATTGATAAAAACTGTAATGGTTCTGAGATCTCTTCAATAACCTCTTTAATCGTTTCCATATCAATTCCATTACAATCAATTGAGGTCTTGGATTTACATTTATTCACAATTTTAACTATTTCCTCTTGTGTCACGTCCATGAGGAACATTGAGTTGGGATTTCTATCTATGGTGTCATCGAAGTCCTCAATTGACACTGAGTCTGAAATCCTTTCCTCCAGTTTTGGTCCAAAACTTCCTTCATATTGTTAATTATTTACGTTTCCGTCTGAGAAGTATCAAGGATAATCCCTCTTAGTACCAATTTTAATAATACTATTGAGGATGGCCCATGTTGCTCAAATGTGGTTTTTGTTCCTGTCTAAAGTAATATAAGATTTATATGCCATAAGTCATATGTCCAACAGAATAGGGAGATGTATAGTGAACTAAGATTAGTTTTAAGTACAGTGGAACATGTAAGTAAATACATTTAAAAATAAACAAAACCCACTGAAAGTGACACCTTGATTCAGGATTAGGCCAAGTTAACACGTTGAGAGCTTCGAGGATAGAGTCAGTAGTATTTGGGCAAACAATTGCCACATAATCTAATATGGGAAGTGGTTTAAGGAAAATCAGACTTGTGAGCGCTAGAACTGGATGTAGTATGGACAAATGGGGCCAGTTATTTTGAATTTATTTTTATTTTGTACTCATCTTAATCCTTTTAAATGTGTTTTTCACTTTTCTTTAAAAGCCAAACGAGGGACAAGGGTTGCAAATTAGCCTGTGGCTAGAAGCCTTGAGTACTGTGGGTAGCAATGTTTCATCGTACTGTCCCTGTCAAACAAAATAAATAAAAAGTCACAATTGTGGAATGATCCAGAAATTACCCAGAAATGAAAAGCAATGGATTGATCTGTTAAGAAAACCCAAACATCCATACATTTTCTTACAAATATAATCAATATGCGTTTTAAAGGTAAGCTCAGTGTCGATCCAAACACCAAGGTATTAAGATACATAAACTCGCTTTAGTGAAGTTCCATCACTATTAGAGATGTCTGATAATATCGGACTGACGATATTATGCTTTAAAATGTAATATCGGAAATGATCGGTATCGGTTTCAAAAAGTAAAATGTATGACTTTTTAAAACGCAGCTGTTCGGAGTGGTACACGGACGTAGGGAGAAGTACAGAGCAGCTGCGTCTCCCAGTCATACTTGCCAACCCTCACAGAAATCTCCCGGGGCAACCATTCTCCCGAAATTCTCCCGATTTCCACCCAGACAACAATATTGGGGGTGTGCCTTAAAGGCACGGCATTTGCGTGCGGGCCCAAACACATAATATCTACGGCTTGTCACACACACAAGTGAATGCAAGCATACTTGTTCAACAGCCATACAGGTCACACTGAGGGTGACGGTATGAACAACTTTAACACTGTTACAAATATGCGCCACACTGTGAACCCACACCAAACAAGAATGACAAACACATTTCGGGAGAACATCCGCACCGTAACACAACATAAACACAACAAAAAAAATACCCAGAACCCCTTGCAGCACTAACTCTTCCAGGACGCTACAATTTACACCTCCGCAACCCCATACCCCCCACCTCAACCCCGCCCCCCCAAACCCCGCCCACCTCAACCTCCTCATGCTCTCTCAGGGAGAGCATGTCCCAAATTCCAAGCTGCTGTTTTGAGGCATGTTAAAAAAAAATAATGCACTTTGTGACTTCAATAATAAATATGGCAGTGCCATGTTGGCATTTTTTTCCATAACTTCAGTTGATTTATTTTGGAAAACCTTGTTACATTGTTTAATGCATCCAGCGGGGCATCACAACAAAATTAGGCATAATAATGTGTTCATTCCACGACTGTATATATCGGTATCGGTTGATATCGGAATCGGTAATTAAGAGTTGGACAATATCGAAATATCGGATATCGGCAAAAAAGCCATTATCTAATCACTATAATTAATATGCAACTCAGGCAGTGTTGCCTCCTCGGCGATATTGTTGCTAAATCTGGTGACTTTTCAATTCTCTTGGCTACATATCTAGCGACTTCTTCCAGTGTCTTGGAGACTTTTTGAGTCTTGGACGAACTGGTTGGATGAATGGAGACAGAGGTGAAAGCGCCATCAACGAGCAGTGACCAGCAGAGTGGAGAACCTCAAAGGGAGGGAATTGCAGCGGTTAGCGCATGTGCAACACATTTGTCGTCTGGACTTTTATGGTGCGTTCCATTTACAGTGGGGAGTCGGAATTTCCGAGTTTCGAGCCCGAAGTTTCGACTGGAATTTTAAATGTGAATGTTTCTTTACTGTCACTTAAATACATCACCTAATTTAATTTGCCTACTGTTCACTGCCTCAATCACTTACTCACATCAAAATTGTGTCTCTCTGTGACAAACGTTGAACGTTTAGCTAGGTAGCTCACCATGTCAGTGCAGAGAGGAGACCCACACGCCTCCAAACTGCAAATGAAATGTGCATGTGCAAAGCTGCCACTGTTTCCGCCTTGGCTTAAAGGCCTACTGAAATGATTTTTTTTTTTTTCAAACGGGGATAGCAGATCCATTCTATGTGTCATACTTGATCTTTGCGCTATATTGCCATATTTTTGCTGAAAGGATTTAGTAGAGAACATCGACGATAAAGTTCGCAACTTTTGGTCGCTGATAAAAAAAGCCTTGCCTGTACAGGAAGTAGCGTGATGTCACAGGTTGAAAGGCTCCTCACATTTCCCCATTGTTTACACCAGCAGCGAGAGTGATTCGGACCGAGAAAGCGACAATTACCCCATTAATTTGAGCCAGGATGAAAGATTTGTGGATGAGGAACGTGAGAGTGAAGGACTAGAGTAAAGCAGGACGCATCTTTTTTCGCTCTGACCGTAACTTAGGTACAAGCTGGCTCATTGGATTCCACACTCTCTCCTTTTTCTATTGTGGATCACGGATTTGTATTTTAAACCACCTCTTGAAAATGAGAGTCGAGAACGCGAAATGGACATTCACAGTGACTTTTATCTCCACAACAATACATCGGCGAAACACCTTAGCTACGGAGCTAACGTGATAGCATCGGGCTTAAGTGCAGATAGAAACAAATAAATAAACCCCTGACTGGAAGGATAGACAGAAAATCAACAATACTATTAAACCATGGACCTGTAACTACACGGTTAATGCTTTCCAGCCTGGCGAAGCTTAACAATGCAGTTGCTAAAGACGCCATTGAAGCTAACTTAGCAACGGGACCTCACAGAGCTATGCTAAAAACATTTGCTATCCACCTATGCCAGCCAGCCCTCATCTGCTCATCAACACCCGTGCTCACCTGCGTTCCAGCGATCGACGGAGCGACGAAGGACTTCACCCGATCATAGATGCGGTCGGCGGCTAGCGTCGGATAGCGCGTCTGCTATCCAAGTCAAAGTCCTCCTGGTTGTGTTGCTGTAGCCAGCCGTTAATACACCGATCCCACCGACAACTTTCTTCTTTGCAGTCTTCATTGTTCATTAAACAAATTGCAAAAGATTCACTAACACAGATGTCCAAAATACTGTGGAATTTTGCGATGAAAACCGAGCTTTTTGTATTGGATACAATGTGTCCGTATACTTCCGCTTCAACGATTGACGTCACGCGCATACGTCATCATACATAGACGTTTTCAACGTCAGTTTAGCGGGAAATTTAAAATTGCACTTTATAAGTTAACCCGGCCGTATTGGCATGTGTTGCAATGTTAAGATTTCATCATTGATATATAAACTATCAGACTGCGTGGTCGGTAGTAGTGGGTTTCAGTAGGCCTTTAAAAAGCACAAAAGTGAATATTTCTTCACTGTCAAGTCAAGCCAATATAAAATCACTGCAACATTCCAAATCCATCCTTCATGTTAATGAGCTAGTCATTAGGTACGGTTCATTAGTGAATATCACAAGCCTCCATTTTTTTGATTAAATTAGATACTCTAACATTTATCCATGCAGAACAAAACTGATTAAAAAAACAACTAAGAATCAAAAGAAGAATAGTAATCTGCAGTTTTAATCATAATCATAATTTTTTAAAACTCACCTTAGTATCTCTCCTACAGCGATCATTTCCATAAATTATGCAAATGAAATGATGACATCATCTAGCGACTTCTAGCTACTGTTAGCTACTTTCCTTGCTGAGGAGTTAACGATACTGAACTCAGGTGAATGAGATAAACGTTATTTTTGTGCCACCTTAGAACATGATTTTTTCATTCTAACAAGCTTGTTGTTATTAAACCATTGTTGTTCAGTATTGAAATATTGTTGCACATTTTACTTGATATGTGATATGTCAGAATTGGAATGGTAAATAACAGAGTCGTCGGCATAGAGATGAACATGAGAGAATGAACACAATTGACGAAAATGGAGAAAAGAAGTGGCCTTAAAACAGAACCTTGTGGGACACTTCTATCGCGTAACATTTGATTGGGCTGACAACCATTGAGAAAAAACATGTTGATATCTATTATGAAGATAAGATATCAATAGCCATGTGTTAAAGCACATTTTCCTGAGGGCGTTTCAGTGTTATAACTTCACTTTTATCGTTACTTTTTAGACCACAATGCGTCCGTTCTCCCTTTTCTGTCTACACACTGTCTGCTTATAAGTACTCTGTGATTGTGCGCTGCTGAACATGCTCCTCTGCTTGTAAATCCAGTAATGTCACAACGTGACGACGACGCAGGCGCGGGAGGGTGCGGCACCGATACGTTTCAGAGACGATATAGTACCGAAAATGATTCATTAGTATCGCGGTACAATACTAATACCGCTATACCGTACAACCCTAGTCCGCAACCCAACTTCTTGTCTCGCCACCTCTTCTTTTGTGTAAGATCCACACGTTGACCTCATTATCTTCGGGTTTCCATGCTACTGTTTGTCTCGTTCCTCTCTTTAATACATGTGTTATCTTTGATGGTGTCCAAAGTGGTTCTGGGCTTGTGTCTTTGGTGTGTTTTGGTGCTTTCATGTGACTGTGTGTGGACCTCTCCTGTCTGCAAGGGATACTTTGCTCTAATGGTCTGCAGTCTAAATCTACAAAGACCGCCGCTGTGGCGGAGGGATGACAAGCAAGCCGACATGAAGGCTCTACCATTGAGGCTTGTATTGGCATGTGTGTGTGTGTAAGCGGGGGCCGCATCACATATAACCAGAGGATGATGATGTGTGGACTTTAATTAATTGGACAAGACACCCTCCTCTAAAACAAAACCCTGAAGCTATGAGAACACACCAGGAGAAGATAATGGTAAACCATCTTACAAATCAATAAAAATTGCACCTGTTGGCCAATGTTGGTTGCAAAAAAACATTTGTAAATATAAGAAGAGTTGTTCCTGCACCACGTGGACCACCGGTTCCTGCAACGCCTCGACCTCTGGTGCCGCCGGCTCCCGCTCTCCCTGCCAGTCTGGTGAAGGCTCTGTTGGAGCCCACCGCATTGTCCTTCTTGGCCTCCTGTCGGGACTCGGCGCAGGACGTGTTATTGTCCCACCTCCTGTCCCCCTTCCGCCCTTCCCTGGCTTTTGCAGCAGGGGACACCGATAACCAGGAGCTCCTTCTACCAATAATAGATGGCGTCTGGCAGCCGCCTCGTGAAGGGGGGGATACTACCAGCAGCGGTGCTAAAAAGCACATGCCGCTGTCATCCCCGTCGTCATTAGGAGCGCAACAATTCATCCATGTTCTTGACAAAAATCAATAATGAAATGTGTTGCCAACAAACTCATTTGTCAATAAGAGACATGATATTTTGTGAAAAATAGATTTCTCTATAATTGGTGGGATTTTAGCCAAAGTCCGGCAGCTAAAAAGTGTCAATCAATCAATCAATTAGAGTTTATTTATATAGCCCTTAATCCCAAGTGTCTCAAAGGGCTGCACAAGCCACAACGACATCCTCGGCTCAAATCCCACATCAGGGCAAGAAAAAACTCAACCCAATGGACTACAATGAGATACCTTGGAGGGGACCGCAGGGGTCATCATCTTACAAAGTATATTTCCTTTATGAGAAAGATAAACTACATTTGATGTTGTATTGAGTTTTTCTTATTAATGCTGCTATTTTGACTGCCCTTCGTTTACACACAATGTAATACTTAATTGTGTGAATGCTCCAAAGCATTCACACATATGGTTTTCTACACCAAAATTAATCTATTTATTCTCCTTCTTCTTCTCCAGATTTTGGCGCGCTCTACCTTCCACATTTTTCATCCAATTCAAACCGTTCCAACTTCAAACTGTTCAGCCTATCCGGGAATAGCGGGCTTTTCCTTGAAAAATTCCAAAACTTCCCAAATTTCCCAAAATTCCAGGTTTTCCGGGACATTTTTCTCATTCAAAATTAATTGGACATTTTTTTAAACTTCCACCACTTCCACATTTTTCAACTGGTTCAAACCATTCTACCTTCAACTAATTCCACTCATCCTGGACATTCAAACATAATTTTTTCAAGTAAAAAAAAAAAATTCCAGGAATTCCCAGAATTCCCGTTTTTTTCAAACCATTGCTTCACCGTTTTTTCTGGCGACTACTCCTTCCACATTTTTCAACCCACTTCAACCGTTCCACCGTCTAAACAGTCCTCTTAATCAGGTCAAAAAAAGAAGTAGTTTTTTTTAACCGGAAAAATTCCCGGTTTTCCCTAAATTCCAGGAATTCCGTAATACTATTTCTCAATTAAAAATGTTACTGCTTCAACATTTCTCGACCAATTTGAAAAATTCCAACACCAACCATTCAGAACATTCAATTTGTTTTGCATTTTTCACAAAAAAAATCCCTCTGTTCTGAAATTCCCACATTTCCATGAAATTCCCATTGAAATGAATGGGACATTTTTCCACAACTCCCACATTTTTCATCCGATTCAAACCGTTTCAACTTCAAAATATTCAGCCTGTTCAGGAATTGGGTGCTCCCTTTCAACAATTGTACAAAAAAATCACAGATTTCTTAAAATTCTCAGTTTTAAGGGACATTTTCCCCATTCAAAATCAATGGGAAAATTCCCACATTTTTCAACCCATTCAAACCATTTCAACATCAACACATTCCACTCATCCAACTAGCACTATCCCAAGTACAAACAAAATTCACATTTTCCTGGAATTTCTAACTATTCTTGCATTCATACTACATTCTGTCAGCATTTCAGCATTGGAGCATTCACACGCAATTCCTTCAGGAATTGCCTCATCTAGTTATTAAATATTTTTCTTTATCAGAAAACATTTAAATTTCAACTGCTCTCTCAACCATTGTTCAATCAAACAAATACGAAAACACCTTGGAGAGATTTTTTCTGTGTCAATATTGAAAGATCCAGTCGGACATTTGGCTCCAGAGGAGCTTAGAAAGTCTAAAAAGCACTAAAGCGAGGAGAAGCCGAGGGCACCGCTCTAATGTCTGTCTATTTATTGCAAGTGAATATCAAAACACACATGCACGCTCGCAGGAAGACGGTTCTCCTTTTCCAAAAGTGCAGGAGCCTCAGCATTGCACACTCACTCCAGCCTGCTCTGCCGAATCAAAACTGCATTTGAACCTGGCGAAGTGGAGAGAGACTGTACATTAGTCCTCCTCAATGTCTTCACCTGGCCTGCAGGCTTTCATGAAACATAACTCAAGCCATCCACAGCCAAACATACTTAACTCAGATTCCAATAGCTCATTTTGCACTGGTTACCCAACATGCCTTTGGGCGGTCAATGCCTGCTTCTTTTGATTCTTATGTGGGTTCATCCTCAGGTGGGTGTAATTCTCTGGTCGGCGATGACTTCTGAAAGCGGTGTAAAGGGTGAAGTTGTAGGTGGAGAGTAAATGGCACTGGGGGATTGAGTGATGGGCTTGGAATATATCAGGCTCGCTCGGAGTCGGGAGATGTGAACTGTGCTCTGAATAGATGCAGCTGAAAATCAAACGATTCGAGGGAAACAGTAGGAAAAGATGTGAGGCTTTAGATTCCGAGAGTAGCAAACCAAATGTTGGAGCTCGGCAGGTGTTGACTGACGCGACTCGAACAAAAGCAGTCAAGCTTAGTAATGATTGACAGCTATTGTATAGCTGTGTCTTCAGGTAATTGTGTCCAGGCATTCAGTGATTGTCCAAGTGTGAGTAAGTCCTATATAGGGTTGTACGGTATACTGGTATTAGTATAGTACCGCTATACTAATGAATCATCTTCGGTACTATACCGCCTCTAAGAAGTACCGATCTGTCCCCCTCCCCTACTTCTAAATCACTAATCCTCGCCTCCATGGCGACAAATAAAGCAAGTTTCTTACAAGTATCATCCCTGCAGGACAAGGAATAGCTAAACATGCTTCACTACACACCGTAGCTCACCGGCGTCAAAATGTAAACAAACGCCATTGGTGAATCTACACCTGACATCCACTGTAATGATACCAAGTACAGTAGCGTATCTAGTCGATACTACTATGATTACGTCTATATTTTTTGGCATCACATCATCTTCTTTCGTTTAAAAAAACAATTATATGATGTTTATAAACTCAGGAAATATGTCCCTGGACACATGAGGTTTTTGAATATGACCAATGTATGATCTGTAACGACTTGGTATCGGATTGATACCCAAATTTGTGGTATCATCCAAAACTAATGTAAAGTATCAAACAACAGAAGAATAAGTGATTATTACATTTTAACAGAAGTGTAGATAGAACATGTTAAAAGAGAAAGTAAGCAGATATTAACAGTAAATGAACAAGTGATTAATAATTCATTTTCTACCACTTGTCCTCAATCATTTTGACAAAATAGAATGGAAAATGACACAATATGTTACTGCATATGTCAGCAGACTAAATTAGAAGCCTTTGTTTGTTTACTTACTACTAAAAGACAAGTTGTCTTGTATGTTCACTATTTTATTTAAGGAGAAACTCGCAATAATAAACATATATTTAATGTACCCTAAGATTTTGTGTTAAAATAAAGCCAATAATGCCATTTTTTGTGGTCATTTTATTTAGAAAAGTACCAAAAAGTATCTAAAACATTTTGGTACCGGTACCAAAATATTGGTATCGGGACAACACTTGTCCTAAATAATTTTGGTATCTTTCTGTCACTTGAGACTTTCAGTTTCAGAAACTCTTTGGTTTAATTGGCTGGGGTTTAGTTTTTTGTTTTTTTCATTTGGCCCATCTGCTTCCACCAAGACCTTCACAAAACATGACAGATTGAGGCTCTTATTTAATCGTCTAGTTTCAGGGGATGACAATTAATTATCTTGTTGCTTATAGTTGTTTATCTACCGAACGGACATGAACAAAAACTGATGAATGATGGATGCAAAGCAAAAATGCAAAGCTACCTATGGTATTTGCTTCTGCACATGTTTTCACCTATTTTCCATGTTGCTTCTTTGCAGTCTGTGTGTGTGACTATTAGTGATGGTTTATTTGTTTCAGACAAGATGAAGACATTACATTGAAAGGGGTCATATCATGATTTTTTCCCCTACATTTTAAACTTTTACTTGTGGTCGACATAACATATAATGGTGGTTCTTTTGTCAACATTTTGCAGATAGTATGTTTTACAGACCGTCTTCACTGCAAATTACTTGAACTTGCCAAGATGTAACATTTTATTTTCAGAAATGTCACCAGATATAAAAGTTATTTATTTATATTTTAGTAATTTACTCATCTTAATTTCTGCATGATTAATTATATTTTTGTATTCCAGCTTAAACATGTTAAAATTGAGAAAATAACTATTTCAATAAGATATTTTGTTTTTTCCCACATAGAAAATCTTGATTAAAGATTCTGCAACAACAATAATGCTTGTTTTCAAAATGCAATACTTATTTATACCTTAATAGTAATGCTGTTTAATAGATATACAAATATTAATTTAGGATGTCTCATCAAGTGAATATGTTCGTTCATGCAGCTAGTTGATTTTACTTGATTTTTGAATGTTTTTCCTAAAATCTAATCTTTTTTTCTTAGCTCTAATTTAACCGCTTTTCTGACTTCTTCAGGATGTGTTGTTTTGTGGGCGTTTTGCTTACGTGCCTCCACTTCGACTGCATCTTCTCCCAACCAGCCATGTTGTAGTTGTTCGCGCTTCCACATAAGTTTGAACGATTCGCTATTTTTTTTTTTTAAATGGCAACAGCGGAGGATGCATGTGCATGTACGAGCCAGTCTGCCCCACAACAAGAGGATGGATACAAATAAGGAGCTTATTGACTACAGCTTTAGACGACAATGACAGGTACATCTTTACCAAATATGGCAAAATCTGCAGATGTCACTGGTCAGACAACGCCGCAAATTCGAAATGGCTCGTTTGGAGGGAGGATGAACAAAGATATACAGTATTTAGAAAATAAATTTGCAAGCAATGCCTTCACAGTTTGATTTAAAATTTTCAGGATTTATGGGCATCCCAAATACACAAAAGCAGGTACCATCACGTACGACAAGTTGGTTTTTAATAATAGGTCCCCTTTAAGAAAAAGAGATGGATACACCTTTTACTTTTGAATCGATACGGTAGCAAATTCTCATATCATCATTTTTAGAACTTTTGTGTGTGTTCAAATGTGTTATTAATTTTAGTTGTTTATAAAGCTGAAAATGTAACATTTAACACATATCTGCGCGGTCCAGTTGTTAGATGTTGGCCCCGAGTTGATGAGGTTGTTGACTGTGACCCGTGGAATGTTGGTCCACTCCACTACTCAGTGGCCTAGTGGTTAGAGTGTCCGCCCTGAGATCGGTAGGTTGTGAGTTCAAACCTCGTCCGAGTCATACCAAAGACTATAAAAATGGGACCCATTACCTCCCTGCTTGGCACTCAGCATCAAGGGTTGGAATTGGGGGTTAAATCACCAAAAATGATTTGCAGGCGCGGCCACCGCTGCTGCCCACTGCTCCCCTCACCTCAACAAGGGGTTGTGTCAAATGCAGAGGACAAATTTCATCACACCTAGTGTGTGTGTGACAATCATTGGTACTTTAACTTTAACTTTAATGGCTGTGCAAAGTTGCTGGATATTGGCAAGAACTGGAACACACTGTCGTACACGCCGATCCAAAACATCCCAAACATGCTCAATGTGTGACATGTACAGTGACTATGCTGGCTAAGCAAAAACTGAGATGTTTTCAGCTTTCAGGAATTGTGTACAGAGGGGTCATGCATTGTCAGGCTGCAACATGAGGTGAGGGTTTCGGGTGAATGGCACAACAATGGGCCTCATGATCTCCTTGTGGTACCTCTGTGCATTCAAAATGCCATCAATTAAATTCACTTGCGTTCGTTGTCCAATACATATGCCTGCCCATATCATAACCCCATCCCTGCCATGGGCCACTCGATTCACAACGCTGACATCAGCCAACCGCTCTCTAAAATGATGCCCCACACGCTGTCTGCCATCTGCCCTGAACAGTAAAAACCAGGATTCATCTGTGAAGAGAACACCTCTCCAAGGTGCCAGATGCCATTGAATGTGAGCATTTACCCACTCAAGTCAGTTACGACGACGAACTGCACTCAGGTCGAGACCCTGATATAGGACGACGAGCATGCAGATAAGTTTCCCTGAGACGGTTTCTCATAGTTTGTGCAGAAATTATTTAGTTAAACAAACCAATTGTTGCAGCAGCTGTCCGAGTGGCTGGTTTAAGACGATTATGGAAGTGGTCTGCGGTTGTGAGGCCGGTTAGATGTACTGCCAAAATGTTGTAATTGCCTTTGGAGACGGCTTATGGTAGATAAATTAACCATTAATTCACAGGCTACAGCTCTGGTGGACATTCCTGCAGTCAGCATGCCAACTGCACGTTTTGGGAGCAAAAACAGAAGTGTTGCGTTTACATTTTTGTTCAGTGACACCTCTGTTACAGCTTGAGGGGTTTGTATCGCTTTAACTGGCGCTAAGCACTTTTGAAGTGCCACACAAAAAACGGATCAGTCACGCTGAATCATTATGGTATTATCGTGTCAGTTTGTATGTACATGACAGTAGTTTCTGACGATTTATGGCGCTATGCGCTGGTCCTCCTGGGAAATGTGGACTTCCTTCAGGCAAAACACTACCGCTTTGGTCCACTGGCACCGCCAAAATCAACCAAACCTGAAAGTTCTTAAGGTGAAAACTGCAGTCATTAAACCTCTTCTAAAAAAGCAGAGCCTAGATGCCTCTGTTATCAACAACTACAGACCAATTTCAAATCTACCATTCATAAGTAAAATAATTGAGAAAGTTGTCCTCCAACAACTAAATCACTTCTTGGCTTCTACTGGCTGCCACAACAACTTCCAGTCAGGATTTCGACCTCTTCATAGCACAGAGACGGCCCTTCTTAAAGTTATAAATGACATCCGTCTAAACACAGACTCTGGCAAAACTTCAGTATTAATGCTTTTGGACCTCAGTGCTGCATTTGACATTGTCGACCACTCAATACTTTTGGACAGGTTGGAAAACTGGGTGGGGATCTCAGGCACAGTTTTAAGCTGGTTCAAGTCATATCTACAAGATAGGAACTATTTTGTTTCCATTGGTGACTTTGTATCAGAACCAACCAACGTAACGTGTGGAGTCCCCCAAGGTTCAATCTTGGGGCCGACTTTATTTAACATCTATATGCTCCCACTAGAACAAATCATGCAAAATAATAACATTGACCATCATTGCTATGCCGATGACACCCAAATCTATGTAGCGCTATCACCAAATGACTATCGCCCCATAGATCTTCTGTGCCAGTGCATTGAGCAAGTCAAACACTGGATGTGCCAAAATTTCCTACAACTAAATGAAGATAAAACTGAGATAATTGTTTTTGGTGCTAAAAAAGAAAGGTTTAAAGTCATCCAACACCTTAAATCACTGTCCCTGAAAACCTCAAATAAAGCCAGAAATCTTGGGGTTATTTTAGATTCTGATTTACATTTCGACAGTCACATCAAATCAGTAACAAAATCGGCCTACTATCACCTCAAAAATGTAAAAAGACTTAGAGGGCTCATGTCAGCTCAAGACTTAGAAAAACTTGTACATGCCTTTATTACCAGTAGGCTAGACTATTGTAATGGTCTCCTTGCAGGTCTTCCCAAAAAAACTGTCAGGCAGCTACAGCTTGTTCAGAACGCTGCTGCTAGAGTTCTAACAAAGACCAAAAAATGTGAGCACATTACACCAATTCTTAAATCCTTACATTGGCTCCCTGTACATCAGAGAATAGATTTCAAAATCCTCCTGCTCACATATAAATCACTACATGGTCTAGGGCCCAAGTATATCACTGATATGCTCCCACTATATACGCCCTCTAGATCACTAAGATCTTCTGAGACCAATCTGTTAGCGGTTCCAAGAGTAAACTCAAATCAAGGGAGATCATCATTCAGTCACTATGCAACACATAGCTGGAATAAACTTCCTGAAGATGTCAGACTCTCCCCAACTCTCACTACTTTTAAAACTAGACTGAAGACTTTTATGTTCACCTTAGCTTTCAGCTAAATCTTTTAATCTTTTAACTTTTAACGTCTGCACTGTTTTTATTTTTATTGTCTGCATTTTAATTTTGCTTTTATTTTCTTTCATTTCACTTTGTTGTCTGTGAAGCACTTTGAGTCTGCCTTGTGTATGAAAAGCGCTATACAAATAAAGCTGCCTTGCCTTGCCTTGCCTAGGGCTTTAAAATACAATTTTGGGGTGTAATCATTGATGATAAAATTAACTGTAAATTTGATGTAAAAATATACAACATAAGGCAGCAAGAAATACATCAATAATGAATAGAGCAAAATATGTATTGGACAAAAAAAAATCACTCCATATTCTCTATTGCTCGTTAGTGTTACTGTGTAGAAATATGGAGCAATAACTACAAAAGTACACTTCAGTCACAAACGGTGTTACAAAAGAGGTCAGTTACAATAATACAATAAGATGGATATAGAGAACACACAAACCCTCAAAAATACTGAAATTCTATGATACAGCAAATTTGAAAATACAAACCCTGTTTCCATATGAGTTGGGAAATTGTGTTAGATGTAAATATAAACGGAATACAATGATTTGCAAATCATTTTCAACCCATATTCAGTTGAATATGCTACAAAGACAACATATTTGATGTTCAAACTGATATTTTTTTTTTTGCAAATAATCATTAACTTTAGAATTTGATGCCAGCAACATGTGAAAAAGAATTTGGGAAAGGTAACAATAAATACTGATAAAGTTGAGTAATGCTCATCAAACACTTATTTGGAACATCCCAAAAGTGAACAGGCAAATTGGGAACAGGTGGGTGCCATGATTGGGTATAAAAGTAGATTCCATGAAATGCTCAGTCATTCACAATCAAGGATGGGGCGAGGGTCACCACTTTGTCAACAAATGCGTGAGCAAATTGTTGAACAGTTTAAGAAAAACCTTTCTCAACCAGCTATTGCAAAGAATTTAGGGATTTCACCAGCTACGGTCCGTAATATCATTAACGGGTTTAGAGAATCTGGAGAAATCACTGCACGTAAGCAGCTGAGCCCGTGACCTTCGATCCCTCAGGCTGTACTGCATCAACAAGCGACATCAGTGTGTAAAGGATATCACCACATGGGCTCAGGAACACTTCAGAAACCCACTGTCAGTAACTGCAGTTGGTCGCTACATCTGTAAGTGCAACTTAAAACTCTCCTATGCAAGGCGAAAACCGTTTATCAACAACACCCAGAAACGCTGTCGGCTTCGCTGGGCCTGAGCTCATCTAAGATGGACTGATACAAAGTGGAAAAGTGTTCTGTGGTCTGACGAGTCCACATTTCAAATTGTTTTTGGAAACTGTGGACGTCGTGTCCTCCGGACCAAAGAGGAAAAGAACCATCCGGATTGTTATAGGCGCAAAGTTGAAAAGCCAGCATCTGTGATGGTATGGGGGTGTATTAGTGCCCAAGACATGGGTAACTTACACATCTGTGAAGGCCCCATTAATGCTGAAAGGTACATACAGGTTTTGGAGCAACAAATGTTGCCATCCAAGCAACGTTACCATGGATGCCCCTGCTTATTTCAGCAAGACAATGCCAAGCCACGTGTTACATCAACGTGGCTTCATAGTAAAAGAGTGCGGGTACTACACTAGCCTGTAGTCCAGACCTGTCTCCCATTGAAAATGTGTGGCGCATTATGAAGCCTAAAATACCACAACGGAGACCCCCGGACTGTTGAACAACTTAAGCTGTACATCAAGCAAGAATGGGAAATAATTCCACCCGAGAAGCTTAAAAAATGTGTCTCCTCAGTTCCCAAACGTTTACTGAGTGTTGTTAAAAGGAAAGACCATGTAACACAGTGGTGAACATGCCCTTTCCCAACTACTTTGGCACGTGTTGCAGCCATGAAATTCTAAGTTAATTATTATTTGCAAAAAAAAATAAAGTTTATGAGTTTGAACATCAAATATCTTGCCTTTGTAGTGCATTCCACTGAATATGGGTTGAAAATGATTTGCAAATCATTGTATTCCGTTTATATTTACATCTAACACAATTTCCCAACTCATATGGAAACGGGGTTTGTAGCTAAATTTATGCTCAAAACAAACTGTAACCTGCTACCTAAGAAGGTACAACCAATTTTCTCAACAAGAGAAATATAACCTTAGACAAAAAAATAATTTAAAACAATTGTATGACCGTACAACACTTATAGCAGCACTAAGTAACTTTTCACCTTTCATAAAATATTTTCATAACTTTTGGGATGATAGATCGAGTTACAACTAGTTAAATGACACCTGTGTCGTGGCCTGAAGGGGTCTGTATCCCTTTCACTGGCACTAAGCAACTTTGACAAGGGTGGCAGAACCACTGCCACACAAAAAACTACAAATGTGCTGACTTGCTTTATGGCATACATTAGTCCCCCTTTCTCCCATTCGTTACAAAGACAGAAGTCGATGCGAACGCCTGCGTGCCGCCATTAAAACTGAAAGGAGAAGAAAAAGAACGCCTACGTGCAATTACTGCTATTATGGCAGAAGCAAAGAAATGAAAAGTTTTGCCTGAGGAGAAAATAAAAATAAAGACAAAAGAAAAAGGGAGGCTACCCGGATAAAAAGATAGTCAAGGATCAACATCGCCCCAGCTTCTACTCGCTGGCATGAGCTCAAAGATGAGGAGGGATATCCGATTGATACTGTCGTGGCTATGTTCCTGCTGGACTTGTAAGTAACGTTCCATGCTCAAATCAAAATGATAATGCTCGTGTTAGCTATCAGAAATTTGCGTGGTAGCAATAAATAGCCACCAGCTTGATAGTTCCAGTTCCACACTGACATGACCAGTCACGCAACAAACTCACAAGTACTGTATAAAGAACAAACAATGTGATAAAGATAAGTAAAGATTGAGTAAAATATGTAGGTTCCAACTGTGGGAAGATCAGTCATACTGAATCATTGTGGTATTATCGTGTCAGTTTGACGCTACATGCGCAGGTCCTCATGGGAAATGTGGTCTTCCTTCAGGCAAAACACTACCGCTTTGGTCCACTGGCGCCCCGAAAATCAACCAAAACTCAAAGTTTTTCATTGGGGCTTTAAGACCTTTAGTGTATTAGTATACATTTTAATTATGGAATGGAATAAGCAAAGAAGTCAAACAAAGTTCTAATATAATCCACTTTAAGAAACCATCCAAACAAGTGTTTACAAAGTACAAAGAAGAAGGATCATGATAAATATTTTGAACTTATTAAAATGTTGATAATTGTATTCATCTCCTGTGAATTACGGCTTAGTTTACTATTATTTTTTATTTTTAGAACTGTATTTTTAATGGGGTACATTTTGTAAAATAGAGAACAGGAAGTGAATAAAAGTGTTATCAACTGCTACGAAAGGGAAAAGGGCTAGGATTAAATAAATATGGCTTCCTCCTACTCCTTGTAGGACATGTTGAAAAGAGAAATTGGAGATTGTGATGTATCATGTAACTGTATGCATGTTCAAAATAAACTAACTACAAACCATAAACCCTTCTCTGTGCTTATTACTGATAATACATTCATGCTGTGCTAAAACTGTATGTTTATGTGTTGTTATAAACACATCTAAACATTACTTTTAAATAAATAGAGATGGTGTGCATAGATAGATGTGTTCAAAAAGACATTAAATACTGACATAATTTAGTTTGTGCTACAGGAAAAATAAAATACAAGATGCTAAAAATAAATGTAAAAAAAATTAATGATTAGATCAGGGGTCCCCAAACTAAGGCCC
Organism: Entelurus aequoreus; assembly: GCF_033978785.1. Lineage (NCBI taxonomy): Eukaryota > Metazoa > Chordata > Actinopteri > Syngnathiformes > Syngnathidae > Entelurus > Entelurus aequoreus. Next base: position 24,911,106 of record NC_084748.1, read on the forward strand.
GCGGGCCGAATCCGGCCCGCCAGCGTCCAAAATCAGGCCCGCGGGAAGTCCCAAGTATATATATATATTTTTTTTTTAATAAATAAAAAAAATATATATATATAAATTTTTTTATTTTTTTTTCTGTCTTTTCTTATCCACTTGGTACCGCTTGCTACTCACGGTGTCTCCTAGCCGCTCAGGTAAATCATATTGTCTAAAAATGCATTTTCTCATCGATAACGTGACATCATCGTGCACGCGGAAAGTGTGCTATATATATCTAATATATATATATATGTATATATCTATAAATATATATATATATATATATATATATATATATATATATATATATATATATATATATATATATATATATATATATATATATAAATATAAATATATATATATATAATATATATATATATAATATATATATATATATATCAAATAAATATATATATATATATCAAATATGTATGTATGTATGTATATATATATATATATATATATATATATATATATATATATATATATATATATATGCAGCCCGGCCCCCGGCCAAATTGTTTTAACCCAATGCGGCCCCCGAGTAAAAAAGTTTGGGGATCCCTGGATTAGATGAATACAACAGAAATAAATATAAACAATAATAGATCAAACAAGGAGAGTAAAGTATGTTAATGTTAACTTTTTAATAAATATTAATTAATGAAATATACTGTTTGATACTGCTAAAATAGGCATATCAACATAGTCATTTAATAGTAAGATAATAATAATTATTTAGTTTTTTTTAGGTATTGTAGTTTTACATTATCAGCAAATTAACAACGTATTGTAAAACAAAACCTGTCATATCAAACATGACAGCAATGTTGAGACTCCTGGTTATCATTTCCACATGTAAATGTGTTGTCTTATGAATCTCTGTTAGAAAATATGTTTCAATGATCCAATATTTGAATGTAACAAGCAACGAAGAAGCTAGTTAGTTTGATTGGCTTTGAGTGCCTGTCCTTGGCCTGAGACTTCAATATAAAGCTGAAAACTGGTCACGCTGGGCGTGTTCAAGGCAATACTAAATTAGCAGTTGGCTCTATGGGCTTTTGAATGTAGACGACTGTGAAACCGCTAAACCGGTGGTCAGCAACCCGCGGCTCTCGAGCCGCATACGGCTCTTTAGTGCCGCCCTAGTGGCTCCCTGAAAAAAGGATTGAAAATAGAAAAAGATGGGGGGAACATTTTTTTGTTTTGTTTTAGTATGTTTTTTGTTTGAGGACAAACATGACACAAACTTTCCCAATTGTTAGAAAATCCACTGTTTAATATGTTTGTGTGTATGCTTCACTGATGACAGTATTTGTTGAACATCGTTTTGTCCTACTAATTACGGCGGTTCTTGAACTCACCATAGTGTGGACTGTGATGCAAAAGTTTGTTTACATGTAAAATCTTCCATTACTTCTTTGTCTCATTTTGTCCACCAAACGTTTTATGCTGTGCGTGAATGCACAAAAGTGCAATTTGTTGATGCTATTGACTAGTGCTAATCAGGCATATTTGTTCAGTGCATGACTGCAAGCTAATCAATGCTAACATGCTATTTAGGCCAGCTGAATGTGCATTGTGCATCATTATGCCTCATTTGTCGGTATATCATATAATATTCTTTACTTTTATCCTCTTTTTATATAATTTAGTTTTGCATGTCTCATGACATATTATTTGTATGTAATATTGGCTGCATTTAAGGTAGTTTTTTGTGTGCCATGTTGTTCCAGACCAAAGCAACATTACCTAAGATTTTAATAAATCTATTAAAAGAAGACAGCCTGCCGTTTCCTTTAACTTTGACACACACATCTATACCTTTGGCCATTAAAAGCCAGTAATTTCCAGGAGTTACCTCACCCTCTGAGTAGCCTCTGATTTACTAATGGTTTCCAATGTTGTAAAAATGTGTAGAATAAATATTACATTTCAACATTTCTGTCAACGAAGATTTGCTTCAGCCTGCGACACATAGTCATTTTGATAGTAGGCTATATATACACTTACGTCATGTGTTGCCTTATATACGTCTTTTTTTGCGGCTCCAGACATATTTGTTTGTTGTATTTTTGGTCCAGTATGGCTCTTTCATCGTTTTGGGTTCTGTTAAACCGTAACTAAAACAATTGCAGAAGGACATCATAACTCACCGCTGAATAGATGTTTGCAAAGGTAATTGTATCTAGTTCAGTTCAGTTCAGTCCATCAAAGCAGGACAATTAAGCACCTTCACAGCACGGAAGTCACATGCACACACACCATGTGACATCGCAATTTATAACACTTTGACAAGCCATTACAATATTCATCTAATACTGTGACAAAATCATTAAAAAAAAAGAAAAGTACATCACACTCACCCGTTCGTATGCACTGGTCTGGAAGTGGGGATCAAATCCTGTCCCACGCTGAGACAAGCTCACTGGCTTCTCATTACGTGTCAACCTTTTTTTGAAATGTACTTACAAATGAGTACAGCTGCGGCTCGCATGAAACACAGCTGAGAAACATCCCTATAGTGGGGCGATCACGGTCCAACAATGGCGCTATGATTAAGTAACGCTGGTTTAAGAGACACCCGCTTGCATCCTGATTCTGAAGGCTCTGGGCAGATTACACTGACATGGCAACAAAAAAAAAACATGAAATCTGATTGGACAAAAAGTGCATATTGGAAGCAGTGAAGCCAAGAAACACGCTCTGAAATAAAGATATTAAAATGTTGGTAATTAATCAATACAATTTTATGGAACAAATGCTAGAGTTTAACTTTCAAACAAATCCACGCTTCTGGTTGTGTTTAGGCCTGCAGAGGAGGTCTTGCTGGTCCTGACTACCTAAAAACAGGTTATAGATTACATAAAATTCCTCTTGACTGCTCATGTAAACACACGGTGTAAGACCGGTGTGGCGTGGTTGGGAGAGTGGCCGTGCCAGCAACCTTAGGGTTTCTGGTTCGATCCCCAACTTCTACCAACCTAGTCACATCTGTTGTGTCCTTGAGCAAGACACTTCTCCCTTGCTCCTGATGGTTCGTGGTTAGCGCCTTGCATGGCAGCTCCCGCCATCAGTGTGTGAAAGGGTGAATGTGGAAATAGTGTCAAAGCGCTTTGAGTACCTTGAAGGTAGAAAAACGCTACACAAGTATAACCCATTTACTGGGAATAAGCACAGAGAAGACCTAGAAAAAGGGCAGCACGGTCTGCCTCACAATACGAAGGTCCTGGGTTCGATCCTGTGTGGAGTTTGCATGTTCTCCCCGTGACTGCGTGGGTTCCCTCCGGGTACTCCGGCTTCCTCCCACCTCCAAAGACATGCACCTGGGGATAGGTTGATTGGCAACACTAAATTGGCCCTAGTGTGTGAATGTGAGTGTGAATGTTGTCTGTCTATCTGTGTTGGCCCTGCGATGAGGTGGCGACTTGTCCAGGGTGTACCCCGCCTTCCGTCTGATTGTAGCTGAGATAGGCTCCAGCGCGCGCCACCCCGGAAGGAATAAGCGGTAGAAAATGGATGGATGGAAGACCTAGAAAATGTGTTTTTTATTGTATTTTAAAAAAATAATTCTTGAAAATAATTTAACGGATCAAAATCATTGCAATTAAAATGTGAATCCGATGTGTCACCCTTAACAAACAAACAAACAAAGTTTTAATTGTTTCTATTTAGTTATTTGGCAGAGGTCTGCATTCTATTGAGTGACAGTCTATCTGTAAGTATAAGTTTTTGACTCACGTATTTTGAGTAAAATACAGTATTTGTAAAAATGACATGCTGTTTTTGAGCTGTTTTCTTAAAGGGGAACTGCACTTTTTTTTAATTGTGCTCATCAATCACAATCATTACTGACGATGGATGTATTTTTGTTATACATTCTAACACGTAAATACAAGTCTGCTTACAGCGGAGCCAATGGGATGTTCTCTATTACACCCATAAAACCCAATAAATAACCATCCAAACATCCCCAACGATACTCCATTTGCATTTGGTGACTTGAATATTCACCAAGTATTGGTGATATTGGTATTATAAGCACTAACCCAGACAAAGTATGTATAGCGGCAACGTGATCACTAGCTTGTGTGGCTATGTTGACATCATCGACTGGTGAGCTGCTTCCTCGCCTTGGTGCTCCTGAAAGTTTTTCAAGATCATAAATAATGCCTCTCACCTGGATAGTAGAAGGAAGAAGACATAATCAGACACGTTGGTACACTTTCACATCGCATTTAGACCCAGATATGGTGAGAAAAACACAAAACTACGCTTGGTTCCAACCACCCATTTTCTTCGCGAGGATTATGAGTCATTTTTTATCTAAATGGGAATATAACTGTCGCAAACCCGCATGGCTGCAGTTGTAGTGACCCCAAGATGCAGGAACCAGGAGAACGAGGTGCAGGTAAAATGATTTTAATATAATGAATACTACAGAGGAGAAAGCAGTCGTGCATGTAAAGGTTCTCAAATAATAGTCAATCCTCGAGCGCTGAGGAGCAGGCAAGGCAGGCAGGCAGGCATAAGTAGCAGCCTGCTGATTAGCACCAGGTGTGGCCAGGCTGCCAATCAGCAGCAGGTGAGGGGAAAACAGCGCTCAGAGAGACATGCAGGAAATGTAACAAAATGAGAGTGCTGACAGGAAGTAAACATCAGACAACGAAACAAACAGAAATTAAGTGACAGATCGTCACAATAAAAATATTTTATCACTCGGTATCCTAATGACAGCAAACTTTGTACAGTAAGTGATTTTATTATGTTTGTTGGCTCTCATATAGTCTGCAATGAGTAATAATCAGTGATGTTGTTGGAAAAACAAGGGAACGTTGTGATACGTTTTTGAATTCGTATTCTTAAAATGGGCAAAATACTTCAATATTACATGTAATTATTATCTATAATCTATAATAATTATATATAATATAATTATAGTAATTATAACTATTACTTGACCGCTTCTATGTTAGCTACCTCTCTTTGTTTATAATGTATATTTTCTGCTGGATCTACTCTCTATTTTATGCTGCAGCTGTTACATATACTGTAATATTGTACATGGTAATTGTTATATATTGTATATATTATATAGAACATATATAATATAATATAATATAATATATCAGTATATATCATATACTGTATATATATATAATATGTACATATTACATATATGTTATATTTTATATTGCTCATTTTTAGTCTACTTTATACCTGCATTATCCTTTCCATCCTTTGTAACTGAGCTACTGTGTGGAACAATTTACCTTGTGGATCATTAAAGTGTGTCTAAGTCTAATTATGAATGTGCCTGTTTTTTTAGGGGCGTTATAGGAAGAATACAACCACTCCCATAGGCTCCATTGTAAGTGGGCTTTTGATCGCATGTATTTCATATTTAGAGTGCATTTAAAAAAACATGTGTGCAACATTCCAAAAAAAGTGAAGTTCCCCTTTTAAAGGCTCTTCCTTCTTTGTTTAAAAGAAATAGAGAACAGATGACGTTGACGTCTCCAGATGCTGTTGCTACCGGGTTAGGTTTCTTACAACATTTACTTGCATTGAAAGATGCTGCAACTGCAAACCATTTATTGACAACTTCCAAGTAGTAACACATTTATCGACTCATTAACTTACCTGAGGGATTGCAGGCCATCGGCGCTCATGATGGTTTGGCCTTGCACTGTACACTCAGGACTCTTTTAATGGCTTGCATTTTTTATAGTGTCTCTCTAATTCTTACCTTCAAGGTACTGAAAGCACTTTTCCAGTAGTGCCTCATTCATCCCTTCATGCAGGCATGGTGATGTATACTGTAATGGAAAGACAGGAAAACACAACTGAAAGAGAAGAAAAGTGCACATAAAGGGTGATCCAGCGCCTGCTGATTCAGTGTTGATGGGAAATAAGGGAAGTAAACCTTCAACCTGCCTTCTAAATGTTCTCCCCTGATCAAGCTGCCCAGTAAACTCTTTCAAAGTCATTACACATCAGTTTGTAAACCACAGGCTTCAGACCTTCGGGCCCATATGTTACACATCATTTATGTGGTCTGTTGTCCGTGCAGGCACTACACTATCTGTTGGCAGGGTCGTTGTATGGGGGGGAGATGATGACAATTCCAACACATAGACCCCTGTAGCATCTATAACAAAGTTAAAGTTAAAGTACCAATGATTGTCACACACACACTAGGTGTGGTGAAATTTGTCCCCTGCATTTGACCCATCCCCTTGTTCACCCCCTGGGAGGTGAGGGGAGCAGTGGGCAGCAGCGGTGGCCGCGCCCACACTGTCAGCTCAGCCATTCTTGCATTCACGGCCACAAAAACAGTCAGACAACTCTTCTGTATTATGAGCCATTCAACTTCTACTCAGTAATTGATCATTACATATACACTGAGTCATTATTAACATTATTATTAATAATTACAGAGTAACTAAATAATTTACCTTTGTTATATGTTCATAATTAATAAATATGAGCGTCTGACGGAACTCAGCTACATTATGATGATGTGTCCATGTGTTCAATGTGGTCATGTAAAATGTGTTAGTGGGACATTTAATAGCCTGAATACAAAAAAGTTAGATGTTCAATGATTTGTTGTTATTATTTGTTTACATAGCAATATGAAATAAAAGACACCATAATAGCTGACCACAGCAAAGTAAAACAATACTATTTTGAATTAAGGACAGTTTACACTGACTTTTAAATGTTTTTAAAATATTTTTTGTCTGGTTTTGTGAAACTCTCCATGAAAACTCAGGATCAGTTTTTCCATGATTTTTTTTTTGTTTGTTTACATTATATACAATGGAACATTAAACCTTTTATGCTCTGCTGCACCAGAATCAGCAGTGGCTGCTTCATCTGAGTTTGACCCCAAAGCAAACACTCCCAGCAGTCCAATGATGCCTTTGATGGTGAGTGAGTGATGTAGACACTGCTTGGCTGTTTTGGTTTATTAGTGGACTGCTGTAACAATGGCAGTGACTAAGAGATTATTCAACACCATGGTTATTTCAGTTATATAATAGCAAATGTCCGCTACATTTTTAATTACTCAATTTAAACTTTAAAAGAGATTACATGAGCCTTTTTGTTTTTGATATTTGTTTCATAGCAACATACATATGCTCTATGTTTTACTTGCACATTTAAAAGGGAACTGCACTTTTTTCGGAATTTTGCCTATCGTTCACAATCATGACAGACGAGGACATGCGTCTTTTTTTCAAAATATTTTTTTATAGATAAAAAATGCTTGAAATATGCCGTTGTAGCCTTCAAAGCCCTCTAAAACAACTTCTAACCCCTCCAGCAATGTTTTCTATACACACTGCTAATATACATATAATGTAGTAACAGGTCTGGACTACAGGCAGGCCAGTCTAGTACCAGCACTCTTTTACTATAAAGCCACGTTGATGTAACACGTGGCTTGGCATTGTCTTGCTAAAAAAAGCAGGGGCGTCCATGGTAACGTTGCTTGGATGGCAACATATGTTGCTCCAAAACCTGCATGTACGTTTCAGCATTAATGGCGCTTTAACAGATGTGTAAGTTACCCATGTCTTGGGCACTAATACACCCCCATACCATCACAGATGCTGGCTTTTACACTTTGCGCCTATAACAATCCGGATGGTTCTTTTCCTCTTTGGTCCAGAGGACACAACGTCCACAGTTTCCAAAAACAATTTGAAATGTGGACTCGTCAGACCACAGAACACTTTTCCACTTTGTGTCAGTCCATCTTAGATGAGCTCAGGCCCAGCGAAGCCGACAGCGTTTCTGGGTGTTGTTGATAAACGGTTTTCGCCTTGCATAGGAGAGTTTTAACTTGCACTTACAGATGTAGCGACCAACTGTAGTTACTGACAGTGGGTTTCTGAAGTGTTCCTGAACCCATGTGGTGATATCCTTTACACACTGATGTCGCTTGTTGATGCAGTACAGCCTGAGGGATCTAAGGTCACGGGCTTAGCTGCTTACGTGCAGTGATTTCTCCAGATTCTCTGAACCCTTTGATGATATTACGGACCGTAGATGGTGAAATCCCTAAATTCCTTGCAATAGCTGGTTGAAAAAGGTTTTTCTTAAACTGTTCAACAATTTGCTCACGCATTTGTTGACAAAGTGGTGACCCTCGCCCCATCCTTGTTTGTGAATGACTGAGCATTTCATGGAATCTACTTTTATACCCAATCATGGCACCCACCTGTTCCCAATTTGCCTGTTCACCTGTGGGATGTTCCAAATAAGTGTTTGATGAGCATTCCTCAACTTTATCAGTATTTATTGCCACCTTTCCCAACTTCTTTGTCACGTGTTGCTGGCATCAAATTCTAAAGTTAATGATTATTTCCAAAAAAAAAAAAAGTTTATCAGTTTGAACATCAAATATGTTGTCTTTGTAGCATATTCAATTGAATATGGGTTGAAAATGATTTGCAAATCATTGTATTCCGTTTATATTTACATCTAACACAATTTCTCAACTCATATGGAAACGGGGTTTGTACAACTACAGTGCAGACGCCCATGCTTTTTTTTAGCAAGACAATGCCAAGCCACGTGTTACATCAACGTGGCTTCATAGTAAAAGAGTGCGGGTACTAGACTGGCCTGCCTGTAGTCCAGACCTGTTACTACATTATATATATATTAGCAGTGTGTATAGAAAACATTGCTGGAGGGTTTAGAAGTTGTTTTAGAGGGCTTTGAAGACTACAACGGCATATTTCAAGCATTTTTTATCTTAAAAAAAATATTTTTAAAAAAAAGATGCATGTCCTCGTCTGTCATGATTGTGAACGATAGGCAAAATTCCGAAAAAAGTGCAGTTCCCTTTTAAATGTGCAAGTAAAACATAGAGCATATGTAAGTTGCTATGAAACAAATATCAAAAACAAAAAGGCTCATGTAATCTCTTTTAAAGTTTAAATTGAGTAATTAAAAATGTAGCGGACATTTGCTATTATATAACTGAAATAACCATGGTGTTGAATAATCTCTTAGTCACTGCCATTGTTACAGCAGTCCACTAATAAACCAAAACAGCCAAGCAGTGTCTACATCACTCACTCACCATCAAAGGCATCATTGGACTGCTGGGAGTGTTTGCTTTGGGGTCAAACTCAGATGAAGCAGCCACTGCTGATTCTGGTGCAGCAGAGCATAAAAGGTTTAATGTTCCATTGTATATAATGTAAACAAACAAACAAAAAATCATGGAAAAACTGATCCTGAGTTTTCATGGAGAGTTTCACAAAACCAGACAAAAAATATTTTAAAAACATTTAAAAGTCAGTGTAAACTGTCCTTAATTCAAAATAGTATTGTTTTACTTTGCTGTGGTCAGCTATTATGGTGTATTTTATTTCATATTGCTATGTAAACAAATAATAACAACAAATCATTGAACATCTAACTTTTTTGTATTCAGGCTATTAAATGTCCCACTAATAACACATTGTACATGGCCACATTGAACACATGAACACATCATCATAATGTAGCTGAGTTCCGTCAGACGCTCATATTTATTAATTATGAACATATAACAAAGGTAAATTATTTAGTTACTCTGTAATTATTAATAATAATGTTAATAATGACTCAGTGTATATGTAATGATCAATTACTGAGTAGAAGTTGAATGGCTCATAATACAGAAGAGTTGTCTGACTGTTTTTGTGGCCGTGAATGCAAGAATGGCTGAGCTGACAGTGTGGGCGCATCCACCGCTGCTGCCCACTGCTCCCCTCACCTCCCAGGGGGTGAACAAGGGGATGGGTCAAATGCAGAGGACAAATTTCATCACACCTAGTGTGTGTGTGACAATCATTGGTACTTTAACTTTAACTTTAACTTTGTTATAGATGGCAAGCTCAGCTGTGTACAAACAAAAGATGAAACGTGGGCTAATACTTTACAGATACTTTAATATGATTGTTCATGTTTTTCAGTCAGTACAAAACTGTGTCGTATCGCAGTGTTGTGCATTACAAACTCAAACGCTTTTCGTGTTGTTGTAGAAGACAGCTTTATCTCTTGCCGTAGTTAGCTTTTACGGCTAATAGCAAAGCACACCGATGTGTTACTACAATAGAAAAAATTGTTTCTCAATGTTTGCTCTTACTATAACAATTTTGCTACAGCTTGGTTATTATACGGGTTACAAAACGTAAATGAAGTATTGTTGACGGTTTTTGAATGCATTTTAAAAGTGATTTAGAGGTAGAATCAATTGCTCCCATTAGTTGCATTGTCATCCAATAAGCCCACAATGTTGGTATTATCTTGTATTTTTGTCAAGTCATTAAAAAAATTAATGTCACGGCCCAGGCGCATTCTAATGCGCATTCATCTGTGCGCTACGCTGAGCGCGCCACTCCTGCAGCAGCTCCGCTGGTGCAATCAATCAGCAATCTTCACAACTGAAGCTGATGAGACGCCAGGCTTCTTAAGCCAGAGCAAACCTGCGTTCTAGGCCAGAACATAGTTCCTGTTCCGTGTTCTCTCTGTGTGTTTCTCCACCTCAGTGCTCATTTGTATTGTGTTCCTTGTCGCCATCCAGCAGCATTCCTCCGTTTCCTCGTCACGAGCTGTGTGTCTCGTCTCCCCGTATTCCTTCTGGTTCCCCTGGCTGCCCCTTGGATCTCGACCTCCCGCCTTCACACAGACTTTTGACGCCTCGCTCTTGCCCCTGACTTCCTGCCTGTCTCTGGACCTTCGAGCCTGCCTTGCCCTATCTTGGACTTCCGCAACTTGCTCAACACTCCTGGTAACACTCAGTTAATCACTACACATAGTTGCACACCACACATATTTGGATTAGTTACACACTTCATAATATTGTATTAATTAAATAGAGCTAAACGACGCCCCTGCACCCGTGCTGTCTCCTTTCTCCCCCTCTGTACCGTAACAATTAAACATGGTTGGCTATTGGCTAACAGCAAAGCAATTAATAGCACACAAACATGACATCAAAACAGGTGTTCTTAAATAAACAATATCGCAGTCGAAAAAAGCACATTTGTCATTATAAACAATTATAAATTATTATTGCATATGACTCGAACAAAGTCTCCAAGGCATCCAGAAACAAACATGTCTGCATCATTAAACTTAGTGCATCATGAGCTTAACTACATTAATTATTGTGGTCCCTCGGTGTACTACTCCACTTCAACTGAAAGACAGCAAGTCCATTCCAAACTAAAAGTCAGTGATGTTCTCTGTTTGACTAATTTCACTTGATCCCACATTTTCATAGGCCAA